>NW_016909433.1:373854-491523 GCF_001483705.2 Eufriesea mexicana
AAGAGCGGTCTTTTCATTGTTTTTCTTTCGACGTAGCTCTTATGTTTTGAATTTTTATTCCCGTTTGTGTATTTACAATCGAGGTGTCGATAGCAACGACGGAATTCCAAAAAACTTCGGAGAAGATAAAGGAAAAACGCTTTTTTACAATTGAATAAAAAAAGAAAAAAAAAAGAATCGCAAGTATATGCAGTTTTACATTTACATGCACCATGAAAAAAAAAAAAAAAGATAAGTATCTACCCGAGAAGTGATAGTGACCGGGACGAATCAAACTAAACATCTTTCATTTTGCGAACGATCGTGTGTCGATTCGTCGATGGAGAGACAAAATACACAAGAAGCATGCATTAAGTATAAGAAATAATGATAATAAATAATAGTAAACTATTGCGTGTTAGGTTTACAGTCTTTTTTGTAGAGAATGAAAGGATGTTAGAGACGGAGAGAAAGAGTGAGCGAGAAAGGGAAAGTATGAAAGGGAGAGAGAGGAAGAGAGAGAGAACGTTAGAGAAAGTTTGAAGGAATAGAAGATGAAGATGGAAAGGGCGTGAACGAGAAAACGAATGATCAAGAAGCAAAACTAACAAGCTAGAAAAAGAACGAGTGAGAGCGAGAATAACAAGGGAAAAGGGGGAGGTAGAATGCGAAAAAGAAAACGTTAATTTCAAGGATTAAACGACGAGAATCGCTAAGAGGAAACAAGAAGCGGTGTCTGGAAGTGTGTGGAAGAGCGAAGGTACAATACCGATGATAAAGAACAAGAAGATGAAAGATGTAAAAGCAAGTACGTCGATGAGACAGTGACTGTGACAGTGACGGTGAGGACGGTGCAGGCAAACGTGCGGCAGAGGGTGAAAAGGCGTGGATTGATTTGTAATCCTGGCCGGCCCTCCCTCCCCCCTCCCCCAGATCGATACAACCCTTTTAACTATTTACTCTCTTTAATATTGCTATGTGTAAGAAGAATAAAACAAATTGGCGAGGGATGTGTCATTTATCGGTAGAGAAAGAAATAGAGAGTGGGATGGGGGTGAGAATTGGAACGAGAGTCGCAAGATGTACACGGAGATAATATAAATGCAGGGTGGCCAATTTTAATCTATCATTGGAAATAGTGGAAAAGTATGTTGGCTAAAAAGAAAATGTTTTCTAGGTCGTTACGGGAGGTGAAGGGGGTTATGGCACCATAAGACATAGGCCGGATATTGCTGGGTGCAGAAGTCAAGATCGTTTACATTTTCTGGAATGGAGTCATATATTTTTTAACACATTGAACGATGCAGTCTGTCAGTTCCTATGAAAAAGAATATTAACTTATTTAAATAAACACAGTCATCCGTTTAGGAGATTGAATTTAAATATTGCAAAATGATACTAAGCTACTGATTTAGTATACTGTACGCAGCATTTTTAGCTGTATAATTCGACTCACTTATAATTTTACTAAAGAATTTTTAGGTTAAGTTTTCATTCCATGTTAATAACAGATTATGATAGTTTTAGAAGCAAGATTACAAGCAAATCGATAATTATGGCAACATCTTTGAACATTTTCTTGTACAATTTCACGAATTTTTCAATAAACTTGTGTACTAGGAAATAGTATAAATTTATCTTTTTGCTCTCTGTCTCAGTTTGTAGAGGATAGATATTTCAGGAAACGTAGATATAACTATACCTATTAATAGAATTATGCAATATTTAAGTTGAAATGTCTCCTAAACTAATAGCTTTTTCGCATAAATAGATTGGTACCGTTTTTATAGAGAATAACGAGCTGCGTCAGTTAATGTATAACCAAATATATGATTCTATTTAAAGAAAACGTAAGTGATTTTTGCCTGACCTTAACATCTTCATTTAGCAACCTCCTGCTTGCTGGCACCTCATGATCTCCCGATATCATAAAAACATTTTCTATCTGAGGTGCGTACTTTTAGAAATATTTCCGATCGTATATTAAAATCTATTACCCTGTGTATAAATATGACATTGGAGCGCGCGTGGCATGCATACAGAACACAAACACGATCGCGCGAAAGTTGAAAGATGGAACTATATACGGAACAAGCATAATTTCAATTTTTTAATCTTTCATTTTGTTTATTTCTGCATCTTGTTTTCTTTTTCTTTTCTTTTTTTAATCATTTTTAAAATGAGACAACTGGCTATTACCTATGTTGTTTCAATTAAATTACGTTTGATGTAGTAGTAAATTGAAGAGAAAACAAAAATTATATATAGCAAACTAGAACGTTGAAATTCGAAGGTGATAAACGAAAATCTCTTTGCCGTACCGTGTAAATGTTTCTCATTCGACTATCGCAGTCTTGTATGAATTATACCAACAGACACCCCCGCAGTCGTACACACACGCGCGCGTGCACATACATACACACACATCTATACACGATACCGCTACCATTTATTATTACTGTAATATTACTGCTACTATTATTACTATAACTGGTTGCTTGTCGATTCGGCTGGCGTCAAGTAGCAACCCAAACTACTATGTAACGATTTTTATTGATAACAAAATAAGGAATAAACATTGAAGTAATAATTGTAATAAAAGGTAACTCCCAGGCGTCGTTGAAATATTCGCATCCGCCTCATGCTTTTAGCTTTTCCTTTTTTGTTTGGAAAAGGAATAATATATACTTTGATCCTTTCATTTTGTGGAATCGTTAATCGTATTGACACCAACGATGCAACGATTATTGCATCACTCGTGTTTTATCGACCGATTCAACGGCCGATAAACACTTTGACTCTTTAAAATGTATACCAGGAGGTAATCGACGTTATGGTTCGGACAAGAAAAGCAGAAATAGAAAGCAAAAGCGGGAGGGATGGGGGGAACGAGTGAGGGTGATGCGTGCGCGTCGTGTCCGCGCGCGCGAGCGTGTTTGTGTGCATGAGTGAGAGAGAGAGAGAGAACGAGGGAGAGCGCGAGCGAGAGGGGTACATTTTGGTCGGTTAAAATTAGATATAACTTTGTAAAGCCGATATACTTGCTCTTAAGATTTTTTTGCATATGTCGACAAAAATCTTCGGAACCGTAACACGATTTAATGTTTAAGAAAATAATAAATTTGTATAAAGCCGTGTAACGAAGCGTTTTGTTTTCATTCATTCAAATACGTACGTAACATAGAAATTATCGTGGAGTTTCTTGCATCACCACCGGATATGGACGCGGTGGCAAATGGTTGATAAAAACCGCATTCTTCCGACCACCAATGTGATTAGATCGCATTTTACGCACGCGCGTAACTTCTCGGTTCTTTCACGCGTTATTTTTATTCCAAGATTTTGCCATTGCCCGAAATTTCATTCGTGTACCCTCTTGAACTACACTTACCTGCGCGCGAAATAGAGATCTAATATTCGTGCGATCATCGATGTCGTATATAGGATATTCCGTTAGTTTTTCATCGTTTTGAAAAGGAGTTCAGGAGTAGAAAGAAAAACGGAAGGAAGGGAATCCTATAAGTTGAATGTCAAAAACGAATATTTATTGAGATAAACGTCATCAAAGTTCTACCACAGTCGTCGAGGACACCATTTTTAATACGAATCGGATATAGTAATTTTTATTTGGCTTCTTCTATTTATTTCTTTTTTTTTTTTCTTTTTGATTTTCCGTTAAATGAAAACGGAAAAATAACACGCACGGAAGGTTTTCATTTATGGTTCTACAATTTGGTTAGTCTTTGATGTTACTTATCTTACTAAACGTTCAATTTCGACACCGTATTCGCCGGCCTTTTTAAATGGTTTTAAGAAGACTGCGAAACGACAAGGCATCTTGCATATATACGTACATGCATATGTATATATAACATCGTTTCATTTCATTTATGAACTGTCATTTAATTTATTGGTAGATTAGAAGATTAAATAAAACTTTTTACAAAATTATCAAGAAAATTTACATAAAAATCGCTCTCGTTTACTCGCATTGATTTTTCTTTTTTTTTTTCTCTTAAAAAACATTACTTCTAATTATCGCGATCGAAATCGCCACTTTTTCATATTTTCTATCGATCAACGCCTTATAACCTACATTTTAGATCGTTTTCGAAATTTATTCGACTCGCTTTGAATAAATAATAAATTCCGGACCTCTCTTCACATACGATTAGAGATCGTCGATGCGTAAACATTCGCGGTGGAAAAAACAATGGATATTAACGACAGCACAGATGCAAAAACGAAGATGTCGGATAATGGTACGTAACTCGAAGGAAAGACTCGGATCTTACTTCACGGGGTACGAAATGTCGATATTAGTACCGAGGCGTCGAGCGCTTGATTCATCGAACGACTTCCCAATCGTGACCACGTGTTTATTGCCATATCGTCTTTTTAGTACCTTGAATTCTTGCTCTTCCACGATAAAACGATAAAGCTATCGAATTTGTACTAAAATTTCCTCCCCGACGCGTTGCCTTTTTTCCGCGCGATTTCTACGTAATCTAAATCGTACAACTACGCGAAGCATATTCACCCGAGTTTGTTTTCGCTTACGACCCGTTTTTTCCCCACTCAGACATTCGCCTGGATCGCTTTCATTTAGGGAACAAAGACTAGAAAAAGATGCGCCCAACGAACCGGTCTTAACATCGTGGCTAATTTAAACAAACGTGGATTGATAATGGCGTATACGAACCACGGATCGTATAATTTCGGTAACTTAACTTGAACATGCACGCATATCTCGAATACACGATCACGTCGGAACGTAAAACGGCATGAAACGTGGAAACATTTCGAAATTATATTTCGTATGTATGTTTGTTAGGATAGTGGAAAAATCAGTATATAACACGGCGTGCGAGTATCGCGTATTTCTTCGTATCTGACGCACATTCGAATCGACGAGGCATCGTCAGCGAGCCGAACGTAATTCGATCTCCGATTGTTGACGTTTTTTTCCAAACACTCGGACTGTTCGTTCCAGCGGGAAGACGAGACCCCCCTCCACTCACTGATTGGTGGCTTAGTGATGCTTGATCTTGGACGCTCAAAGTTTACGGCGTTCGTTAAATTCGTCGCTAAACGTTTCGTTTTCTGCTCTTCTTTTCGCAGGGGGTTCCCAGTATTAGCGGTAATTACACGATACCCGTGTTCGAAGGAAACAACGCCTTTTCTCGATGCTGTTTAAATAGTCGGTAAGAGGGGGAAAGAGAAAGAGAGGGGCGGAGGCAAAGTAGCAGAAGAAAAAGAACATAAGATGGCAAGATCGAAGAAAGTAATCGAACGCGTACACGTGTACGTTTTATACGCGAAATGAGATAGCATGCGCCGCTGTGGCGAAAATTGTTTTACAAACGTTCATTTAATTGGCATTAAGTTTAAGTAGCATTAACCTTTATTAGATTACCTTTTTAAGTTAGAGTCTTATCAGGTAGGTGTGCATGCGTGCCAACGGATGTGCGACAAAGCGGCCAGCGTGCTCTCGAGTTTGCGACTGTAGTAACAGCAACGGTAACAGCAACGGTGGCAGCAGCGGTAGCAGCAGCAGCAATAGCACGCGGCCGATGCATCTCGAATGCCCATCATTCTCACAGTTCTGACGCGATCTTTCGTCGTGCAAAGATCGCGGAACAGTTTCTCTCTATCTTCTTACGTTCCCTTTCACGTATCCTCGCGTTTCGTGATCGTTATTTACAAAAGTCACTATACACTGGTAGCAAGACCGCGCGTTAAACTGATACGATATATCGCGCAGGGGAAAAAAAAGCAATATCGTAACCTACATTACGGCCAAGCGGCATTCGTCATTTCCCTTTTTCAGTTTTCTTCTTGTTTCTTCTTTCCTCTTCCTTCGGATTATAGAGCCTCTTTTAATCATCGGCGCGCGTTCGCGCCGTCGCTATCGTGAACGGTCGAACGATATTAGATGCGGACAAATTAACACTGAAAGGAAAATACATCGAACGAGTCGCGAACCATACAAACAATTTCTAAATTATAATCGCGTTCATGTAAACAACGTGCAACGCAGGCGCATAGTAAAGGCAAAAGTAAAACGTGGTTCTTTTTCTCGACGAATATGATTTCATAGATTCGGTTTACGCGTATTACGAAACAGTTGATGACGGTGACGACGATGACGATGGCGATGACGACGACGACGATAATGACGATGATGATAATGATGATGACGATGACGATGACGATGACGATGAAGATGACGATGTCGACGACGACAACAACGACGACGAAATAATGACGATGATGATAATGATGATGACGATGACGATGACGATGACGATGACGATGAAGATGACGATGTCGACGACGACAACAACGACGACGAATTCGTGTCGTTGGTTGGCACTTGAAATGAGAAAAGGAATTAGGGGAAAGGAAGGAACTGGCGGCTAGATTGTTACATAGAAATTCGCACTAAGGTATATAAAGAATCGAAGTGGGGTCGGCCGAAGGAATACCAAGAAATATCTATACCGTTTGTCTATCTTGGTCGAACTCTCGTCATACCGCGGGACAATCTTTGGCATTCAAGCGATTTTCCATACGATCGATTTCGTCAAGTATCCGAGAGGAGAACGTGCGCTACATCGAATTTCAAATTTCTATTAAATTTGACTTTCGCGAGTTATCGTTATTATCGTCACCATTTGTTTATATTGCTGGCTATATAATCTCGATCCTCGTTTTTTTTATATACGAATAGAGGGTTATCGATAATAGTAAGTGAGTAAGTAAATAAATAATCCAACCGTTAATTCGTGATAACACTAATTACTGTTCCGTAACAATGTATTATCGTGCACATTTTACCGCGCATGTTGGCGTTTTTTTCTCTTTCGCGCATGCGCACAATTTCATTTTGGTGGTAGCATTAGAAGATTAACAATGGTAATAACAATGATCATAACAACAACTCTACAATATGACAATAAATAGCAATAAAATTAATAATATTAATAATAATAATAATAATAATAATAATAATAATAATAATAATAATCACGAAAAAAAAACATAAATAAGAATAATAGCAATAATGATCGCGGTGATGAAAATATTAGTATTAATGGTAATAAAAACAATAAATAAATAACGATGAGGATGATAACGACGATGATAGCGTAAGTGATAATAGTGATGCAATTATAACAAACATATGATCGATACTAACGGTAAAGTGGTAAGAGGAGCAACAACAAAGGCAACGGCAATGGCGACGACGACGAACATGGTGATGATGTAGATGGTAATGGTGATGATGACGATGACGACAACGATGATGACGATGACGACAACGATGATGACGATGACGATGATGATGATGATGATGATGATGAAGGTGATGAAGGTGATGAAGGTGATGACGATGATGACGTCGATGATAATAATGATACAAGTGATTATGTAATAAAAATAATATTTGTATGGTAACGTTGAAACTCGGGAACGTTTCATTCGTATAATTACAAATTGTTCGAATAACAATAAATACGTAGTACAATGTCTTATTTTCTTACATCGCCGTGATTCTGCACGCAATCGTTTCGTACGTTTCCTACGCTCTCCTCTTTCTCTCTATTGCTTGTGCCATAATACGTCAGCTAACGCCATCTATAGTACGTATTAGATACTCGAGTAGTCGAATACTGGATAACATATCCGTTTGAGTGGCAAACAGCGCGATCGCGCTGTTCGCGGATTTCTCGTGTCGAAAAGTGCTAACGACATCTGACCGGCGAATCATGGCGCTCGATCTTTTACGGATACTTAATTTCCCAATTGATATCCCTCGATTCGTGTAAAGCGTTTAAATAACCTATTATAAAAGGAACCAAGCGCTATCACGTCATTTGGTATTTTTCGATACGGATTTGAAAAAGCGCGATCGCGTCGTTTCTTGGCATTTGTCGACGTGATTTCTCCAAAGATCCCCCTGACACTCAAACGGTTATACTTATTACTCATTCTCACACGTCGGATACACAAGGAAGATGGAAAAACGAACGCCTAGGGTGTCCGATATTCGCGACCGTTCGCGATTCGTCGACCGGACGACCAACCACGATGATCGTCGATCGTCGTTGCGTCAATTAGAAAGCCGACTATCGTAATTTTTGGCATTGCTAATCGAACAGCTGCCCGTTCCAATCGACTCATCTAACCTTCCACCCTGATGAGATTATTATGACTTAATCGGTGAACCTCTGTAAAGTAAAAGTTCTGTTCAATCGAAATCCATCCAGCAATTGATAAAGCCGTACAAGTTTGCGATTATCCCACAACTCGAATGCTATTCGACATTTTACCGTTCGAGACACGGAACAGCGTGCACGCGCGTCTCGAAAGCGAACTCTGATCATCTTGCAAAATGTCGCTGGATGTCGTGCTTCTTAACAGATTTCGCTTTTGCGACGAGAGGAAACGAACGTGGTAGAGTAATGGAGGAAACAAAAGAGTCAGCGAACGAACAGTATATATACATATACGTTGCAGCTCGAATTTTTAGGTTAGTATACTCGAACTGTCTGCGCGCAGTTCGATTGAAGGAAGCCGATCCAGAACAAGGAACGACAATTTCCTGACCAATGTCAAACGGAAACGAAATCGACATGATTCGCGCGGTACTTTACGTCACTGCCTCTATTCCGCTTCGCGATTTCAAGCAAAACGCTCAAACGAGCAAACGAGTGGTTGTGCGAGAGGAATGGAATGGAACGGAACGGAACGGAACAAAATGTCATATCGCTATATGACATCGTATTAAACGATAAACGTAACGTAATAACACACACACGTGAGGAGAAATGTAAACGAGAAATAGGAACGAAAGATGTCGAAACGAAACGGAATGGAACGGAACATGAAACGAAAAGAAGCAAAGACGAAAGAGTAAGAAGGAAACAGAGTAAGAGAGAGACAGAGAGCAAGAGGAAGTGAGAAAGAGAAACGAAAGAGGGTCGAAAACGTAAAATACGCAAAAAGATTTACCCACGGATTGACGTATGTAGTTCGTGTTGGACTCGGAGGCCACCGATCGGGTGGAATAAAAGCTCGATGAAATGGACGAAGGAACGCGAACCTTGTCGCTGGTTCTACCACGAAGCGGGACCGAGGCTACTGGACGATGCAGCAGCAAGCACTGTGCGTCAAAGCGCTCGTAGCGACGTGTTGTCGATAATGGTGCTGTTGCCGCGGCGCCTGTCTCTGTCGTTGCTGACTCGTTACCCTACCGCCTAACCTGGGCTATTGGTTCTCCAGTGAATAATGACGTGACCTCTTCCAGAAACCCTTGAAGAATCCTTTTTTTTTTGGCGCGTCCCCGCATTCGGCCGCTGAAACAAAAAGGTCACGCGGCTCTTTCGCCTACACATTTTCCTTCTCCTACCTGTGCTGATACATCGTGTCGCCTACATGCTGCTCGTATTTTCTTACCGAGCAGAACCACCACCCTTCGCCTCCGGGGGAGTTCTGTCGCAACGGGACGGAGTAGAAAAATTGTCGCCTCGAGATCGCATTCGCTATCGAAATTACGCGTGCACGTATGTAAGTATGTAGGTGTACCCATACACCGTATATGTGCGTGTATTTATATTATATATATATACAAATCCTTGCGCCCGTGCAAACCTGGTATTGGAGCGGCGTGCGCACCAGCTGCGTCGTGTAGCCACGTTTTTACTCTCGCTATATGTTAATAGGGGAAGCGTTGGCAATTGGCTGTCGCCTGCATAATAATCGACGGTCTTTCCGGCCTTTCCTTCGAATCGACCGACGTTAAAAGCCAACTACGATCAACGGCGGATACTCTCCTTCCTTCTCCCGATGCACGGTAACGTAACGGAGAAAATTGCTATTCGCGTAAACTGTCATGCCCACAAAACGATCTTTTTACGTTTCTTTATTAGGTTAGGTAAAAGTACGGAAGAAGAAATGGCGGAAGGAAGGAAGGAAGGAAGGAAGGAAGGAAGGAAGGAAGCAAAGGTGGGAGGGACGAGGAAAAAGTTTAGTGAGGAAAGAGGCATATTTCTACGATACCACGAGCCAGAGAAAAGGGATAAAGCGAGCGAGAACGAGAGAACGGTGCGTATGGATCAATACCGATAGTGTGTTGGCTATGTAGCGAGCATAGTAGACGCAAACCGTTGGGTGTGCCTGATCTGTTTCTTTGCATCCCGAACTTCGTAGCGGCATTCGTTGTCGCCGTTGACTAACACAAGTATCTATCCAGATCTTTGTTTAGAATGTGATACACGCAAATTGAATGGAACGCTTGCGTTATGCACTAAACCGTTTTCTCTCTCGCTCTGTTTCTTTTGGTAAGAAGAGATTTTCAAAAATAACCAAAGAGTATTAATAGAACCGCTGTTCGCTGTTGAGACCAGAACAGCGAGGCGAACATTGGTAAGCTGCTGGTGGGAAGGGAATGGATATTTTGGAATGCCATGTGTGTAAGGTTATGTTACGTGTGCAAACGTGTATCTACACGCATACGGTGGTACGATTGGTGCTTATGCGTGCGCACACGTGTGCGCGCACTTCGCTGCCAGCGTTAAGATGAAAAATTTATTAAAAACAAGAAGGATAAGCATCGTCGTGGCATAAAACTTGACCGATGTGAATCGAATGTCGTACCGTATCGCATCATACCCTATCGCGTTTCTATGACTATGAGCATCGTTTGGTGTATTATCATATCTCGTTGTTGGGTCAGCGCTGTTGTCGACGTTCCTGGATACCAAGTTTCTAAATAGATAATTCGCGTATCTATTCGTGCAGTTTACGCAGAAATGCGAGGCGACAATTCCGACTCCGATATACAAAAGTTATCAGAGTATGTTCCATTTGTAGGAAATGTTGTATCTCACTCACAGCGAGAGAAAAATATTGCGACAAATGGAGATAAGCCGTAAAAATAAATAAACTCACCGGCATAAGGGCCACGCGGTGATGCATTATCTTTCCCACTCTTGCTGTCCTTGCTTCCGCTTCCTGTAACAGGTCAACACAAATTTCGTTCTAAGAAGAAGAAAAGGATGTTTTTTTTTTCTCGATTACGCTGTCCAACGTGAAAAACCACAGGCCACTACGAAAAGCTAGCAAAGAATAAATGCGATTAAAGTAAAAAGATGGGGGAAACGCGCGTACGCAGGACAAAACGAGCACCGGATAACTCGAACAGCCTTTGGAAGGTAACCTCTGGTTGGAAGGCGCGTGTTTCCCTTGGAAATTGGCCAAATAAAATCGAGCGGCTGCCGCATGCCAGGTAAGAACACGACACGACACAACGAGGACATACGGCCTGATCCTAGCGAGCTGCATTTCTGGCCAAAGCCGTGTCTTCGATGAATTATAGGTTAGAGTACCCATTAACATCGAGCAAGCGGTACTGGACTAACCAAATGTCGCAGTGCCGATAAATTTACATAATGTTACAACATCGACTATGGTTGATCGTTGGATCAATTTATTATACGATGACGTTTCCTTTTAAGCGACGAAATATTTCGAATAAAAAATATAATAAGCAGTTTAACGGAAGAGAAAGAAAGACAGCAAGGAAGGAGAGGCAAAGAGGGAGAGAGCCAGCCCAAAAGAAGTTTACGTTGTTTTGCGAATTCGATAAATGACAGGCTGATATATCGACACGTAATAAATAGCAGCGCAAACAAACGTACGCGAAATAACGATATGTACGTGCAAATGCTTACGTAGCTTCGCGATACTTCTCTATACGTACTAAAACTACAGTACGTGACAAAATAATAGCACATTCCATGATTTCCAGTGTCCTTCGAGTAACTTCAAAGTCGATATATCTCGGCAAAAAAAATCTGATTATAGATAAAATTTAATTCTACAGTTGATAAAGATATTGAAGAAAGATTACTATTTGGAATATTTTATTAAAAATAGAAAAACTCGATAGTTTTTATTTATTTATTTAATTAGCCCAAGATTATGAGCAGTTTTTGCTACAGAAAATATGTAAGAAGCCTTTGCATTTTTGCAAAATAAAATCTTCGTTGATCCGCTTTCTTTGGCGCCTGTTACCATTTTGTGGCGGCCATTTTTAAACGAGCAGAATTTGTAGAGAGAGATATAAACTGCAGTTAATATTCATCTGCATTATTAAAGACCGGAGACATTGTACGAGTATACATATGCAACATATGCAGACGTTGCATTAGTTGAAGGAACATTGAAAACTACAGGGTGTGCTATTAGTTTGTCGCGTACTGTAGTATACCGAAGTCCTTTGCTTCCTTTCCATCGAGAGTTTATTCGGCCACCAGTAACAACCACCGGTACGTTCGTGACTCTATTTCTGGGTGGGTAATAATAACCTCTCCATATCTTGTTTCAGCGGCTGGCTTCGGATGACAGAACGCGGCTCTCTTCGCGAACAGTTTTAACTTTGTAAAAGACACGGCGATTAGAAATAGTCGAAAATTTGTACAAGAATACGTGTCCTTCTTCGTACCAAGTTCACCTTTCTCTTCGTTCACGACTTCGCCTCTTGTATCCGTGTTATATATCACACGTATGCACGGATGGAGAAGAGACGCTGCATTTTTCTTCATATATACGTGGTATGCCAATTTTAAGTAGAAAAAGTCGCCTTGTATTCCACGAGTCAGATGTACATGGATAATATCGTATAATTCGTGTTTTTCGTAAAAATTTTCTCTTTTGTTTTCACAGATCTTCGGCCGCGACTATCGGTTTGTTATCGCGAGAAAAATTGTAACAATGGCCGCTAGATGGCGATTAATGACAGGGGAATGGCGGACATGGTGTAAAAGAGTAACGCGAGAAACACACGCGTTACCTTCGATCGAGGTCATGGTCGTGTCTAGGGTCCTTATTCAATGCCACGGTTAAGTGTCGCTGCCATTATCTGTCACGTGACACTGCGCACGATAACGAACAAGTTTGGCTTAATAATGGAATTAAAGAAACGCGGCCTTTCGAAATTGAGTAATAGCGTGGAACCAGGGGACCCTAACGATACATTATCTTTGGCTATGTCCAATGAAAATGCATCAGGCGTCGGTTGCAATTCCACGAAATTAACCCGCTGTCGTTGCGAGCCAAAGATAGCGAGAGTGTCCAAGAACAATGACGTGAGCACTTTGACGTTTATGCTGCGAGTGGATTACTCACCTTCGCCAGCCGATCGATAACTTTGTGAAATAACTAAAACACGTTCTCTTGTTCGTTCGTTTATTTTCGTTGCTTTCCTCCGCGGAAGAGTGGCGGAAATTTTTCTATAAATTTTATCTCCAACGAACATGCATACAGGGACCAATGGGATACTTGTATTCGAAAATATTTGAACGCGTAAGAAAATGGAGGGAAATTTTCGTGTATTCGAGTTTGGAAAACTTTGTATTTACGTTTGCAAATTGTCGCTTGGGAAAATCTCGCTCGCCAGAGATAAGACCAAGGGAAGCAAGATTAAGTTTGTTCAAGGACAAGCGGAATCTCTCTTGGCAACATACTGAAACCAGCTGACGTTCTAAATGTCCAAACGTTCACGACTCACAGTCTGGCGCAGCTCTGTCTGACCCATCCTTTTATGCCCCTCCCCCACACGCACACGCGCACGCACACGCACCGGCTAAGCAAGCGTAGGTTCCATACACGCGGATGACAATATGAAAATTCCTAGATGCAATAATAGTTTGGTCCGAGTTCGCGACAGTAATGATCGATATACCGCTGTAACAACGAGTTTCGATGATTGATAAATAAAAATAAAAATTCACCCGAATCTTTCATTGGCAACCCGCATCACGATACGTTGCACGTTTGCGAATGAAAAATAGCGGATCTGTCACGTAACCTAAAACATACGTGTTGGCAGGTAGAGTGACTAAGCGTAACGCTACACCGGTTTTTGGTTGCCGTCGTTCGACATTTCGAGTAAAACGCTAGGCTCACGTCTAGCGGTGTGTTTCAACGATCGAGTTCATTGTCGTAACGAATGCGAAAGAAAGAAGGACGCTAGACAAGGACGAGTTGAATACGCAATGAAATTGCATTAACGACGTCTCGGAACACGCGACAGATCAAGCCCGTCGCACTGGTATATAAATGCCACACGGTATCATCACTGAGAACCCCACTATACGAACTATACGAACAGAGTGCAATGACGTAGGTATAATTAGAAATATCGATATAACGGTAATAGCGTGGTTTCCATGAAAAACGTTCGGTCATTGAGTAGGCAGGCTGCTATGTATGTTTCCTCGTCGACCGAGATTAATCGATTAAACTATTTTTATTGCTTCGAAAACGGTATAAGAACAGCGACGGTGTGAGAGGAGCTAAAAAGGGAGGAGCTAAAGAAGCTGGAGAATGGGCAGCGGGGAAGACAAGATGACGGGAGACGAAGTGGGGAGAAAAGGAAAGAAGAGGGTGAGAAAAGTGATAGTCGGACATTTTCCATTGGGTCGAACGTCTCGCGGCGAACGCAGCTAGACCATGATACAAATCCCGGCTTTGGTAGGGATGGTAGGCATTTGGTTGACTAGGGAGGGTTGCTAGACAGACCAGCAGCAGACGGGAGTAACGATTGCCACCACCCCTGTGCGAGGCGAGCTAGTCACCCCTTCCGTGTCCTTCCGGTTTCCCACACGTCCCTGCTCTGCACCCAACCCGTCCAGAGAGCCGGCCGTTTACTAACCCAACTGAAAACATCCCCTCGCTGGTCAATCGCCTTTCCTACCCTCCGCTATGCCGCCAACTATTTTTTTAACCATTACCGCACCGTTCTTACCGCCCTGCCTGCCTCCACGATAATATTACCGAGATCGACCAACGAATTTTGCGGTCGGTATAGTCGCTACGAAAGCGGAAAGCTAAATAAAGGACAAGCGTTATCTTCTCCGCATGCGCGGAAGCTCTTTTTCAGAGCATCGATACCACCATATTCTATAAATAAATAATCGCTAGTGATAAGAGTCGAAGCACAGGGTCGTGCGCATCCATGTTATTTTCGCGTTCTCTCGCTATTTAGACACTCGAATCCGATGATGACTGAAATAGAAGAAATGCCATGTGTATACGTATATGCATGTATAAAAATAAATTTTGGATAATAATTTTCTACGTGAAATACCACGATCTTTGACTCTAGTCGATCAATTGGAGACGGAGGGAGAAAGAGAGGGAGATAGAATTAGTAAGAGAGAGAAAGAGGGGAGAGAGAGAGAGAGAGAGAGAGAGAGAGAGATAAAGAGAGGCAAGGCAGACTTGTTAATGTCGAACAAGCAACAGTCGAAGAAAGAGGAAAATTCAGTTCGAGCGACGCTATCTCTGCACGGATGAGTATTGATCCGCGGCGCGCCCGTTTTCTCTATCGACACGACCAAATTCTTCTTGGTTTCCGCGATTCATTTACTCGTGCATAATTTAGCATCGTAAGACCCACGAGTATTGACCTGTACGTTTGTTCGTTGCAAAATCGGAATATCGCGGATGAAATATTTCTACGGAACCCGACAGCGACGACAAAGTCGGAAACAGGATCACGAGACGCGGAAAAAGTGTCGCGGCGGTACAAGATGGCACGAGTGAATATTCTTTTTTCCATGTAGTTGAATCGATAACGTGAACGATAACGCGAAAGGACAAGCGTTATTGTTTTTACCGCGAGATATTTCAACGTGAAAATCGCGAGATCGTGCTCCTGCAACGTCGCTAGTTTTCTAGCGAATCTTTAGCATTTACCATTCTTATTATACCGGTTCTTCGACTGCCCTAACCGGCCGGCGCAACGTTGCGCTATTGGAAAAGAGAAGAGCACACACCTTGTCCACGTTACAAGACTCGAGAACAGGTCGATATTGTATATAGCTTATCGCCCACGAGTAAGACAGATTTGAAATTTTGCGCGTTCGAGAATGTTTGATTATGCATAAACAAGTGGAAATCATCGATAATATTTCGTGGAAAGCAGAGTAAAACGAAGCAACGAAAACCGAGTGCCTATGTGAGAATGTAGAGACTAGCCTGCGGCGTGTAACGCGGAGGAGGCCTTGTTCCTCCATCCTTCTTGTCTTGTACGTTCATATTTTCAAGGTCAGTTGATTCGTCCCAACTAGTTGCGAAGCTTTCGCCAGATGGAACCACTGTACGGCTGCAACGTAACACACGTGGCTTACCGGAAACCGAACTTCTTTGTCACGAGGGAAATCCGAATCGAGGACGTTGCCGATATCGTGTTTGCGAAATTAAAATTTTTTACATCGCGACGCTTCGTTCGGACATCTTGAATAAAGATAAAATTCCTTAAAAGAAGAAAAAAGAGACAAGCATTTGGTTTTTTTTCTTTACGTTAAGTACTATGCATCACTGTCGATCCAAGCGATTAAACGTCATACGAAAACACGTGATTTTAGCGTATTCTACTTATGCAGCGGGGATAATAGAACTGCGGGAACCTGTCGAAGCGTTCTACGCAGCATCGACGATAAATTAGGTTAGAATTGTAAAAACACCGATATATACCGATCATTTGCAATTTGTTAGTAGTAGAATAAAAAATGCAATACATACAGTTATATGAAAATATCATCGTGAGAAAGAAACTGATTTTTCAGGAAGATAAAATAAACGAAAATACGAGTTTCTTTCTTACGATAGGACGAGTCATGAAAATTATTATCAAAAGCAAGTTGTTTAAACAAACCATATATAGAAGGAGTAACATAGCAAGAATTAAATTGGTGACACTCAGTGCCACGAAAGGTCACGCAAGAAATAAGTCAGAGAAACTATTGGCGCGTTGTTTTGAAGAGGTTGTTTTACATGGATTCCGAAAACGTGTCAAACCACTGGAAAACTCGATGTAGACGGTTTTTAAAATAACGCCGATAATGTCGTTCACGTATCGAGCGATTTACGGTACACGATCGACGTTGTCTCCGAATTATCGACAGGCAACGACGTCGTTAGGAACAGCGTCACGTGTACCATTGGCGTAGGAATAAAAGTTTCTTTCGTTCAGGACGTTGATGTATAAAATTGCAAATATAAATTCATCGACTGTTATTTTGAAAACCATATTCGCAGCAATGCTCGGTTTGCGGATATGTTTACGTTACGAAACTTTGTTTCATGATCCAACCCATTTCAGTTATATTGCAGAGAAATGTGCAAACATGTAAATTCGTTGAACTCGCGTCACGCGTAATTATAATTTGCATTTCGTCGTTTACATTAACCATGGAGTTACGGATCAGAAAACAGCGATTTGTACGAGGTAAACAGTACTCACAATAAACCGAGTTGGCCTTAGCGAGGGACATCGTGTTTTCTAGAGGCCGGGCGATCGCGGTGGCGTTCACTGGTTCCACGATCGTCGGCTCTTGTAATAGCGCAAATTCCAGCGCTTACCTTTCTTGATGAGCAAGCTAGTGACCCTCCGTAGCGCCTCGCGAGTGCTGGAGGCGGAGCTGTGCTTACTTTGGCCGAAGTATTTGTTCGGTGTGATGTTTGTCGGCAGTGTGAGTGGTTTCCTCTGGTCCCCGGAACCTGCTAGACGTGGGTCGTACGCGTTGTTCAATCGTTCGAGGTGCTCGATCGAAGCCGGTCGTGGTTGATTCGCCTTCCTCGTCGGATACCATCCACGATTAGGGCCACCGGTCAATCGCAATAACTCTGTCCCGATTATCGCCTGCTCCAGACCCGAGTTATTCCTGCGATACCTGTTCACATCGAATATCACCAAATATTTGCTTTTTCAATTCATCCTTTCTTCTTATATTTCTTTTACTTATCTATTCATATATTTATCTAGTTATTTATCTCCTACGTACGCATGTAATCGATCAGCGGTAAATTATGTTCGGATGGGAAATTTTAGCACTTTCCAAGTGCTCAGAAAGCGTTGCAAGTTAGAAATGAATTATTTTAGAGAATGATAATGGAATTTGATTTTATATTTTCTATATTCTTCTTGCCAAGTGAACGGCCATATCTCCGTCAATCAAATAGAGGAGAAACCAATATGCGTAGTCGATGTTACTTTTAAGATAGCATTGTCTTAATCCACGGCAAGCGTATTTCTCGATCGAGAAGAAAATTTGAAAGAAAACTGAAATTTTGTAGTGGTGCCTGAATTTTCACGATGCTGGTAACTTTTTCGAAAATAGGAATTCTTACCCGGTGGTAGCCGTGGTTGGGGCATACCAACCAGGTTGCCGACGCATTTGCGTAGGGTTGCTGGCATGTTGAGGAGTTCTGGGAATATCACTTCCTCTAGCGAAAACAGGAGTTTCCGGTAGCGAGCAAGAAGTTTGCATTCCGCTAGTACCGGTTGCAATGTTACCGGTGGTTCCACCAGTGCTACTGCTACAAGCTCCGTTATTAGCTCCGTTTGCATTGGCACTAGCACTGCAGGCTCCGTTTCCAACAGAGGAGCACGGTTCCGCCGATGGGGAGTGCCTCTTTGTGAACGGTCGTCGTCGCGAAGGTCCAGGTAAATCCGTAGGCAAAGTCCTGCGTTCTACTGGTATTTGCTACGAGACAATAATAAACGTAAGCAATGGATGATCGTTATACTATACACTATATACTATCGTTACGTATAGCTTCATTCGGAAACGTGTTCTGCCTAAACTTAAAACGCACCTCCCGTCTGGAATTGGTGGCAGTAGGTGTTCTTTTACCCCGAGAGAATCCAGCATCCATGGATCTAGTATTGAGAGACGTTTGTTGATCTTTCGAATCTGAGAACGAATTGGTAACAGGTCCACGATGGGGTGGTACCCTAGGTCTGTATTCCATTGTACGATTGCTGTGACTTTTTGGCTTTGGAACGATCACGGCGCTCTGACCGACGTCCGAGCTCTCCTCGTCTGCTTCCTCCACGGGTGAGGGTGGTAAGGGAGGAAACTCGAGGACTTCCACGCTTACCTAAAAATAAAGCACGATCGATCACGATAGGTTTTCTCGACTTTTCCATTTGTCAGTCGTTTAACATTGACGAACAAAAGTTTACCTGAAAGTCCGGATTCTTGGAATCTTCGAGAATCGCGTCAATTACATTCTCAATTTGCTTTTGATCGTTTTTATGCCCTTCGACGCCATTCTGTCGCAATCTTTTCCCCGATGAATAGGCATCCGTTCCATTTGCCCTTCGTCCTTCGACATCCGTCGTCTCAGGACTAGTCTTGGATGTCGTGTCCGAATCGAGATCCGAGTCATGCTGTTGCTGTTGCTTCTTTGATCGAACATCCACAGTGACACCAGTGCTATTATCAAGTAGCTTTCGTTCGTTCGGTTCCTCGAGACTGGTCTTCCTCGTTAATACTTGCTTCGAGTCTTCTCTTCGAGGCCACCGTTGCCTACTTTCTGAGTAAGATTCGCTATTCTTTACGCTTTCGATCTCCTTGATAGCATCGCTTACTTTCTCCAGTTGTCGTCGGTTCTCTTTCAAAGCCTTCTTTACAATCTGATCTTCGATCAACAAGTTTACCGGGATCTTGGACGCCAGCCGATGTTCGTTATTGAGACTGGGATTCGGAGATTTCCTTGCGCCTGGCTCTTCGGTGAACGCGTTTCCGCTAGGTGGTGTCATTGCGAGACTGAAGCCTTTCGAATAGCTGTTAGAGGCTGAAAGAGAAATTCCATTACACGTGCTGTTCGACTCGATATTCCCCTGATTCGACGACATGGATTCGAGTCGGCCTTTCTCAAGCTTCTCGCTCGACAGCGATAACGAGGATGATAATTGAAGCATCTCGAACATTTCCCGAGTCTTCTTATCCTTGTCAGAAAGATCCGAACTTTCTTCCTCTTCCACTGTTACCTCCAACTCTCGTGGCCAATTGTCAGTTTCGTCGTTAATCGCCGGAAGCGAGACTACTCTGACCAGGTCAGGTGGAACGGTTGATACAAATTCCATCGGCGGATCGTCCATGGGTTCGTCCAATTTGTTCTCCCTTAAAAGGCTTCTAATATTGTCAAACGTACTCGAGTATCGTTTCACATCGGATAACCGATTTTCCTCGCTATTCTCGAAGGACAAGCTCTTAGTTTTAGTAGGCGCTTTCGGCAATCCCTTCCTCTCCTTCTTTCGACCGCGACGTATCACGTAGGTACCGTTCTTGGTCAGTTCCTGTGGTCGTATTTGATCTAGTTCGTTGGTTGAGGAATCCGAATACGGGGAGACTAGGTCGTCGTCGGTAGTCGATAATCGTGGATCCTGCCAGTCGTCGAAATCTCGAAGCTTAGACGCCGATCCAACGCCTGGAAATTCAATTGGTAATATCTACGTGCATGAAGTTCGACTCGAAGTTATCAAAACCGAGAACACCACAGCGGACGACTCGTTGGACGTAACCTAATCTTCTTAAAATAAACTAATCCAGAAATCGTAGGAAAACTTGGGTACGAGCAAATCGAGTCGTGACGAAGTGGAAGGATCGAGACGAAGTTAGGAAAATACTTACTGGATACGTCACTGCTTTTACGTCGTCTCCTACCAATCACCTTGGTACTACCCGGAGCGTACAATGGATCGTCTTCCAAGGGTACCTCCCAGGCGATGGAATGCCTCTTGCTGATCGGAGGTGGCGGAGGTAAAAGTTCCTCCAATGAATCATCAGAGAATCGCTCTTCCTCGGACTGAGTTCTAAAGTCTGTCGAGTTCCTAGTCGAAAAATCTGAATTCCTGGTGGAGAACATATCGGAGTAGCGCTCCTCGGAGCATCTGTCCGAGGTTGGTGCCGAGAATCTCTCGTTGGAGTCAGTCCTCGTTGGTAAAGAGAACGAAACAAAATCGAGGTTCCGAATGGAAAATGGATCAGACGTCGGTACAGAGACCCGGTCGTTCGAACTGGCGCTGGCCACCGCTATCGAGAAGTCCGAGTGGAATCTTTCGTTCGAGGTCGAGTTCGCTCTAGAGAAGTCAGATGATCCGCAGGTGGCTCGCATGGAAAACCTCTCGACGCTGACCGAACTCGAGCGTGGAATAGAAGACCTCTCGGACTCGGAGTTCCTCGAGAATCTGCCTTCGCTGGAATCGGAATCGTTCCTCCTTCTGCCGTTCTGTTCCGATTGTTCATGATTCATCAGCAATCGATCTTCCACGCTACTAGACTTCATGATCTCATTGCTCTGACGTTGCTTCCGCAAATGCGATGTCCGATCTTTTTCGAAGCTCTGCCGGTGGCTCTTGCTGTCTCCGTCCAGTCCTTCCTCTTCGGACGATCGACGCCTGACTTCACGATGCTTCTCGACGGTCGTCGGATTGGTTCGTGGCGGGATCCATCCGAACGATACCTTGCCATCGTACGGTAAGCTGGCGAATTTGCTCGGTGGACTCGGAGGTTGAGCCAGTTTCAGAGGCTCGCCATTTCCGTTTTCCCATCCATACGGTCTCTGGTGTCGCGTTTTGGGCTGCGCGAAAATACAATTCACCTATATTGAAATAGAGCAGCCTCGATCTGTGCGATCAAGGCGCAATAGGCGAAAGAATAGATGCGGAGGAACAGGTGGGGTACAGAGTATTTAAGAGGTACATTTACTTGGACGCGTTTCGAAATCGTGATGGGACAAATTTTGGGCGAATACTCACGAGTGTCGTTTGAGTGGTAACCGTGCTACCATTTCCGTGTCGTATGCTATCCTCCATAGCTATCATCCACTGTTGTCGTCCGCTTCGACGAGACGAGGAATGGCTGTTTCTCTTCGAAGAATTTCCAGGTGACACTCTGCGATTACACATACAGCGGTTCTTTTAATACTAATAATAGGTTATCGTTTCATCGAAAATCGTATTAATTGGTGAAGAAATTAGCGAACGTAGCGAAAAAGAAAGAGATATGGATAAAGCCACGATTAAATACGCATGGTCTCAAGCGCCTGTACTTATACACTCGCTTAGGTAAAAGAAGCTCAGTCAAGATAATAGGGAACGATCGAACCGATCGAATCGATGGAGTTTCGTTAGTTCCAGCGCCGACCGCGCGGCGGAGCGATCGATATTCGTAAGAACAGAGGAGAAAGGGAGAAGAGGAAAATCTTTATTTCGCTACGTGGTTATCATCGGTGCTGAACGTTAGTCGCGCATGGCTGTTTCGAGTTTAATCGCGGTTCGTCGTTAGCATCGCAAACGATCAACTTACATAGGCAACAAAGTAGAAATGATTCGTTCAGCTTCTTCAGGCGGTGGCGGAAATTCTTGCGTAGATATACCCGCGAGATCTTGTGGCTCTGGACAGTCTGGAACTGGACGCAGTGCTACCAGGGCCATCTTTGCTTTCCGTCCATTCATACTCATGTAACCGTCGTCCTCGGATTGATGTCCTGTCAAGACATCGTGTATTCTTACCATTCTTAATCTCATCACGATTGCAGAACGATCATGTTCTTCTAAAGATTTCGATATATTACCGTTATCGACAGACTTATTTTTATCTAGTTTTCTCTTTCGAACAACTTCGATTTCATACGATCAAATTCCATTTGTGCATGATTGTTACTCGCTACCTCGATCGTGATCGTTATTTTATTTTCTTTGCTTTGTTCTATGTCAAATCTTGATCTATACGTCGTTTTTATTTTCCTCCTTGTTCCGTCAAAATTGCTCCGCTTTCAGGAGAGCTGCACGAAAAGAAAGTGGCGCGACTCGATGAAACTTTGAAACACGAATCGTGCGTAACATTGATGAAAATACGAAAAAGTTTCGCGATTAGTCGCAATTCGTTTTCTAAGTGCGAATAGCATTTTTCCCTTTATTCCTATTTAGGTAATTTCGCTTGAAAGCATAAGAAATAATAATTATATAGGACAAGGGACACATTAGAAATACATCGTGCGATCAACATAACCTATAACAAATACGATTTCATCCAGATCCGTTAAATCGTCCATCCGGTTGATTTCATGCGACGGCTAAGTAGCGTGAGCGATTGAACGAAAAACGAGGAGAAAAATAAACGAGTGGGAGTATCGATGTTATCGATATAGTGAAAATCGTAGGAACGAAACGTAGGATGGAACGGGAGGGGGCAAGAAATGGGGTAAGGAAAGAGGGGCGGGAAGAGGAGAGGACGGCGCGACATAGAACGGGAGGGGAAAAAGAGAAAAGAGGATAAAAGATACCTAAGGACGGACTTTCGTCATCGGGTGTGAGACCAATACTCGGTTCGGTGCTGCTTCCACAATCCCCGACACCTCCGCCGCTCCCACCTCCACTACCGTCACCGCCACCGCCACTGCCGACGCCGACGCCTCCACCACCTTCGCCCTCTGCTTCGTGCTCGTCGTACTCTGAGAGCACTTTGTCCAGCAGCTCGATCGATCGTTGTACATCGTCACCTCTGGAACAAACGTATCGTTCGATTCTATAGAGATCATGCAGAAGATCCGGTTACCATCCTTCGGTAAACATTCACCGATTACCCGCTCTACCTTTATTAGCAGACCAGTCGATTTTGTCACGCTCTCGCGTGCAATGTTACCATGCGTGACCTGCCGATTGATTTTTCATTGGGAAACGAAGGCGAATCGATCGTGCTACGTCTACGCGACGTGTCCGTCTTTCGGAATAATCGAACATTTAATTAAATTCAACGCCGCATGGCGAGTCTCGAGTATCGAGTGGCGACTGAAAGACATGGGGAAGGAGGGTTAGCGACGCTGACGGAGAGACGTTGCGCCGGTAACGTTGATGTCGATGCCGAGATGGTAGTGGTGATAGTAATGGCAGAGAACGTAACGTCGAGGTTGAGGAGGTCGGCGCTGCGAGCAGGAGAAGGGAAAGGGTAGAGCGTAAAAAGAAGGGGGAGGGGTAAGGCTGGTGGGAGAGCGGAGCGGTGGGGGAACGGGCGGGGAGGGAAGGACGCGTAGAGGTCAGGGGGAGCAAAGAGGAGCGTTGAGGTGGTGGTGGTGGGTGGCGAGAGGAATAGCGAGGAGTAGCGAGGCTGCGGGGGGTGGTTGGCGAGGAAAGTTGCAAGGCGGTACCGACAAACCTACCCGCGCGTACTGACGCAATGCGGTCTTTGGTTGGCCGAGTCGTAATCGCGATTGTTAATTACCACGGAAACACGACCATCGAGAGACTTTGTCGTGGAGATGAATGGAGAAAAAGGAGAAAAAAAAAAAAACCCGCTTATTATTCCAACGAATCATCGATCCATTCGTTTCCTCTTTCATCGAGAATCAAGCGTACACCGCGTCACCGTTCCACGTTTCGTAAAAGAGAAACCAGACGACCGTTTCTTGACCGCTCTTTGATTCTCGTTTAACTTTTTTTATGCCTCCAAACATGGGCTGCTTCGCGTCTTCTATAATGGCGTACAACAGCTATTATATATAGGAGAAACGTCTCGTAATTGCGACACGACGACCTCATCCCTTTTTCCTTCTTTGTCTCGTGCCATCGTCCCTGTTTCCACTTCGTTCGTGGCAGGTCATTATAATTACGAAAAAGCTGTCCGATATCGTCGCGTGTTCGATCGAACGATCGAGTGAAAAGTTGCCGAGGCTCGTACGAATGCAAGAAAAATCGAGATCGCGTGGACAGAATGAAAAATGTCGAAAGAATAAATAAGCACGCGATTCACATTGGAAAGAAAAGGACAGAGAATGGACGCTGAACGGATCGGAGAGAGGACGTTTTTCGAGAGTTTGTCCGAAGCAAAATCTTTTAACGGTGGAACAAAGACCAGAAATCCATTCCCCCTTTCTTTTTCGTCGTTTTTTCCCTCTTCGCTTTTCCTGTCCTCTTCCTTGTTCAGCTTTTCAACGTAACGGTACTAGAACACAGCAGCCCGTCGCCAGACTCGTTAACGTTTTATTCATAATTCAAGATCGTAATTGTTCGAAAGCTGCTGGAATAAAAATCGCGAGTGTATTCCTTCCTTTTCTCTCCCACCAACGATCATCTCGACGGAGGCGCCTCATCGTAACGATCCGAGTAACTCTATGGACCACGAATCGTCCTGTTTTACCAACGAATTACGATTTCCCGTTACCATCAGCATAGCTACGACTTTGCACCTCGCACCCCCGTTATTTTATTACTTTCCGCGACAGTGGATTTTCATCGATCGTTTTTTACCTTCGCCACAGAGCTTCGAATTTCGCCGTAAAATAATCTCGTCGACTTTCTCTGGTTCAAAGAACGCCAAGCCGGTTTAGACACTCAATATTCCTTTCTTTCTCCCGGACTAATGTACGACGAATAGCAGCGTGTCCATGATACGCGTTCCGTGTTTTCATCGATTTTAATTTATTTGTGACAAAAAGTGATACGACCGCACATCGGTTTCAACTTTACTCGCGCGCTGCTCGTATTCAAATATTCCGGGGCAAAAAGTTACGCGAAACTATCTAAACAACTTTCACGGATAACCGTTCCGCTAGCAATCGAGACCGCCATCGACCGTTCCGCGATCTCGCTCGAGATCAATAGCCCCCTGGCGTTCGAACGTGCAAAACAGTCGGCTTCGGTATCATAACGCTCTTGTACTCCTGCTAATTAGACAGATGGCGCTAACGTCGAACGAGATCGTTGGAATCGGGACGCAAAAAGTGAAAAGCAGTCCGACGACCTGAACCCGCCAATTAGCAATGGTACTAGGAAACGATAGAACGGATTTTCTAACTACCTTCCCCGAACGATGAAATTGTGTTTGCAAACAGCGGAATTACACAAAGCCGAGCGAGATGTTTGGTGAGCGTCGCGTCCTCCTCTTCTCGATTGTCAGAAATTCAATGGTAAAAGCACCTCGATTTACGAATGAAACTGGATCCTGGATTACCTTCCAATTAGGATTGTTTACATACACGCTAGATGGCGACTCGTCCCTCTTTCCGACGGAATTCAACGTCGTCGACGCGATTCGCGTGTCCTCTCGTGTCACTAACCTTTCGCGACGAATCAATGCTCAGCTGCGTCATTTAATCGTACTCGCTTCCATTTCGTTTATTCGAGTGGATGCAACTGAAGGAAAATTATTTTTTTCCTCTTTCGCGTTCGTTCCGACGCGTGGGACTGGTTCGAATGGGTCCCAGAAATTACACGTAGAAATGCAAGATCGGAGGGAGAGGGATGAAACGAAGCGAGAGGGAGAGAGACAGAGACACACACGGCATATACCACGGTTATATATCGACGAGCCCGTGCTTCCAAGCCATCTTTCATCGTCTCCTTTGGTCGGTAACTCGGAGAAAGGATAACGATCGTTCTAAATATGCGCGCATATATAAAGTATATACGTATATACGCGTATACGCGAAAAGGTGAAAGCAAAGGCAAAGGAAGCAGAGAAGGGAAGGGCGATTGTTTGCGGAACGTTGTTTCGTTTAATTCGACGAATCGATGAGTATCGAACGGCGCAGCCGTTTTCGGATATGGGTCAGTGGTCGATACGCGTGTCCTGCGTCGCGCACCTATCCTACGCGTCCATAGAGTATATAGGGTATAGAACCGTGTGTGTATAACGATGCGCGTGATAATAAGCGTGCATGCGCATGTACGCGTAGTCCCTGGTGGCGAAATAGCGAGGTCGTAAAATTACTTGAGCGGAAAATTACGGATGTTACGAGCGCTGGAATGACGACTTAAGAGATTTTAGGAGAGATAAAAAGGAGCTTGACTCATCGGCGCCGCGGCGTTAAAAATCAATGCCGGCCAGACACTTTTTCGCTCTTCGAGGTTATGCGAGGTTATGCGAGGTTATGTAGCAGGAAACGGAGGAAACTTTTAAATATTTTAAATATTTCTCACCCTTATCGGACGCTAGCTTTTTACACGTGATTCTCATTAGGTTGTAACTGGTTTCGGTAAATATGCGAAAAATACTGTTCGATCAAGTACTGTTGCCATATGAGAGGTGACTTACAACCGGTAAGGGTTAATATTTTAGATACTTTAAACATTTTAAATATCAAACGGAATTCCTAGCGACCCTTTTACAAGATATATCGAGTTACAGCGGAAAGTTAATCGACGGTCCTTTCCATTTCGCTGTTCGAAACCCTACGGCCCTGAGTGCCCGCGGCATCAATCGGTGCCGCCACTTGATACGATAATTTACGACCTCGTCATTTCACCACCGGGCTCCATATACGGTACAAGTACATATACGCGTGTACTTATGACATAGATGACTACTCGGTGATCGTCTCGTTACCTGATCACCCCAACGTCTCGGGTCGCAGAGGAAAACAATGCAACCGCGATTACAACGTGTCACGATTAGCCAGAAGTTATTCTCTCGTCTATTTACTCTACACTCCATGGTCTCTCTCCTATGCTATACTTCTGCATTATACTCCTGTACTGTACGACTATAGGCTCGCCGAATTTGCCGAAACGAAACGAAACGAAACGAAACGAAACTTTTGATTTACCGAGCCCAGTGCAGTTCTGACACGTACAGCGTCGCTAGTTTGAACACCGGTAATCCATTGGATGGAAAACTAATAGAGTAGAACGATAGTACGGAGCGGGTTCATCGACCTAAATCGCCATATCGATCGATTAAAAGGATGCGCGATGGATGTGCGGTTCTTCGCGAGTATAGCAACATGGGTGGGGTATGGGTGTGTCGGTCATACCTCGGTTTATTACTAATAGTTAGCCCGTTACATCGCTATTACCGGTGCATTTCATTCGGCGGATGCAGAAACGCAATCGAGTGGAATAAGCCGATGATATCGACTCGTCATTCGATCATGGGACCTTCTTCCGATTTAAACGAAAGATCGAAAGATCGAGGAGGAATACCTTCGATCCGTGGATCTAGGCTGGACGCTCCTTGGATCGCGTAACTTTCGATTAATCCGTCGAACGTAATAAGATCGGACCCCTTCCGGCAAACGAGCGAACGACGTTAACGCGTCATCTAATGACTTAATCGCATCCAGACCTAACTCTGTGAAACTCTTCATCGAATTATATGGCTAGACCCGAGGATTACGCCTCTAGCCAGACCTTCGCGACCGTCTTACGCGTATCTTACGTGTTTGTTCGAATCTACACGCTCGATATTCGCCAGCAGTGATCGACGAGGTAGATCAGGTTCGTGGTATACATGTTCCAGGGAAATGTAAGGTTAAAATGTACAGCCGTTCTTCTAACGTGATTAATATCAAACACGAAGCGAGAGCAGGACCGCTACTCCTGGGAGGGCCCTTGTCGTCTGTACCTAATTACGTATACGGCACTGAGGAGGATATATACGAGTTCCGAGGATGGACGTAACATTAACTGCGAAGCTTTCCAGGATAATGCAATTACCAGTGTCTGACAGGATTTTCAGTGCTGTCAATTATCGAATAAAGTGACATCGGCTATACCTAAGTACGTGTACTTCCAGAGGGCGATGAACTTGCTCGGTACACGCTGCCTTCCGCGCTTGCAGCGGATCCAGGTGAAGCCTTCGCGATAAGTCCTTCCAATTTCAACATGCAATTCAGTACGGGAAAGAATTCCAGACCTTTAACGTTTCAGATGCGATATTTCTTAGCCCGTATTCTCGAACGGTTCGATTAAAGCGCACAATTACCGATTGTTGCCTATTATAATAAGACGAAACGATATCAATAGCGGAGGATCCCTTTTCTCCGAGCATTCCTTCCACTCTGAGCTTCGAATCAAAGACTACTCTCCATTCTAGTTTCCCTATCCGCGTGTTCCTTTTTCTGCCTCGATTTCTCCTCGCTCCTCCCATCTTCCTCTTTGTTGTTTCTCTATTTACCCGTCCGAGCTGAAGAATATCCGCGAGTGGATAAATGGTAGACCCGATTTGCAAGACCGACTGCTAACTGACCGAGCATGAAAGAGCCTAACGAGCGGAAACGGACGCGCGTATCCACCTCGGCCATAGATTCTACGCAATATCGGTACGTAGAACGCGACTAGAAAAGTTATTCACCCCGAATCGATCCGGTCGATTGTCGAGCCGATGAAAGCTGCCCTATAAGTAGTTAATTGGTCTGCTGCCGATACAGCTACTCTCCTCCACTCTCTTCCTCGTGCCCATTGCTATGCCCGATCCCGCTTCTATTCTCATTTTCGCTTCTTCTCCAGCAACAGCGGCTGCAGCAATAACTGATAATTAATCCGTCCCGTTGCACCGTCTATCAGTCGAATCGGTAAGAGAGAAAAAGACACCATCCCGTCTCCTTCTCATCCCTAGTTTACCTCTTTTTTCCCCAGATCGGTGCCAGATCGGATCAGGCTAACGATACACGCGTGGCTAAAAGCCGAACAACGAAGCTAGGCAGATTTGGTTATACTAACAGGCCAAACAGGGTGTTGTCTCGGGGACGAGTAATAAGGCGAATGAAGAAGCAAGCGAATTCCGTTATCTCGAAGCACATCCGAGGATCGATAGCAAGTTCGCGTTGCTCGGTTGATCGCAAGACGAAATAACGCTTACGATGCAAACTTCCTTAGACGCGCTTCTCGATTATTCATAATTAGAATCGCGACGGGGCAACCAATCGAGACAGTCTCTGATCAAAGATGCTCGAGCTCGGCAAGACTGGAACCTTCTGTCTTGTTCACCGAGCTCCAAAGGTGGGCGTAGAGTGGCCGATAGAGTAGCGAGTAGAGTGTACATATCGATTTCGCAGTCGGAAGAACTCGCCTATTACTGCCTCCGCTTTGCCATCCAGATTTCTTTGCGCGTTTCGAATCGATCGAAGGCCAATGTCGATGTCAAGCTTCCGCTCTTTCGCTACTCTCCGTTTCGCCTTTCCTCGCTCGATTACCCGTGCCACCTGGTATTTCGATCGAAAAATCGAGAGAAAAGTAAAAGGGCCTCGCTACTTTTTCGTCCTTTCCTTTATACGGAGTCCTACTACTTACTCTGGAGCAGGATTTCTCCAGCGTTGCGTTCCAGTCCACGCCATCGGGCATTGATCGCCCCCGACCTGGAACAAGCAAACGTTCAGTGAGAATTTTTTTCGAGCAGCAAGAGCAGCTATTCGACGTATAACCTTCGAGCATTTCATGGATGAAATGTTGGCGAAAAGTTTGTATTTATATCGTTTACGCGTGCCGCATGCATATCGTATTACGGGATGGGGAAATAGAGAGAGAGAGAGAGGAATTCGCAGTGGTAGATCGGTTAGTTATGAAAATTTTTTGCCAACGCTGCAGAACCAGTCCAAGAGGGACTCGCAGTTTCAGCAGTATTACGACCGCTGCTCTTCAAAACGCGCGGAGGGTACTGCTTTTTCCTCTTCTCTTTTTCGGCCTTCTCTCCTTCTCTCTATCGTCTTCTCTCTCAGGACCCTTTTCTTCCTGCCAGTATCTGTCTCGGTCCGCGATTCTACTTCTACTCTCAACGTTGCTATCATCCCCCACACTCGCCATTCTTTCCACTTCCCCCTTTCAACGTTTCACTTCGCAACTTCCCTCTCTCTCCCACGCCTTGCCCTCCCCTCCGCCGCGCTCCGTCTGCCCCCTTCACCCTGTTCGCTATCCCTTACTCCGCTTCGCCTTCTCCTTCACTCTGTTCCTGACCTTTTCTATTCAACAGACGTGATTGCAGCTTGCATATTTTACGAGACCAGACCTCCGAGCGTATACTCGTCTCTATCCATCCATCCATCCGTCTATCCGCGCTGTACTTGTCTGTTCGTCGACACAACCTAACCTTGCACTTTTCGTTGCACCAAGATTCTGCCCTTCGCATTCACCCCCCTCCCCCCCCGCCCCGATACTCACCGTCGCGATTAACCTTTACCGGTATCGCCAATTTATTTTATTCCAAATATTTTCCATGTAAACTGCTGCGTTTGTTGTGTCTCGTTATTAAACCGCGAAGAACGAGGATTGAGGTTAGGTAGACGAATCGTATCGAGATTAAGATATTCGATCTGCAACGTTTATTTGAATATGATATACGTGGGTAATGACGATAAAAAGACGCGATGGAAATAAATATTAATGTCGACGTTAATTTCAATAGAAATGCGGCTGTATATTTTCGATGACTTTAGGAACGAGAAATCCGAAAGCATTTTCGATATATAATTCTGAGGTTAAAGAATATTTAACGTTCGGAACGATCGAGTGGAGGTTCCGCTCCCACTGGACCGTCTATGGAACTAAGCGACGCGTTCAGAGTGTTCCGTCAGGGGAAATCAAAGGAGCAAAAATTCAGTTGGCCGGTTACGGAGTAACGGTGATATGCCTGGGCCTTGCGATGGTTCGAACTTTGCTTCCGTGCCAAACAATCTTCGATCGATCGACTGTCGTGCGCTGAAAACGGTAACGCTTCGAGAGTAGGAGAGAGAGTGAGAGAGAGAGAGAACTATAGATATCTCGGTTGAAACGCAGGCGAGAACACCCACGATTCTACGTTTTCTAACATTTACCGTTATAGGCAAATTACGACTCTTTACTTGAAAACGTAAACCTCGGAGTAACTCGTAATAGAGCTTTCACAGCGTTTTCATAAATACCGTAATTAGGCTACGCGGATTTTCTCCGAAGCTTCGTCATAATGTGACACATCTCGCTTAATGGATCGTTTTCTCCCCTCCCGACCACAGCGCCATCTCTCTTGTCCTTTCTCATTTATTTCTTCGCTCGATTGGTACTAATGCGATCCGTCGTACTTCGTCGCGATATCGAAATTTTCGAATCATCGTTCTTCCGTGCAATCTCGAGTTGGCCAATTCTTCCAACGTTTCCTAACCTATTATTCATCCGAGTCGAAACGAAGTAAGCAGAAGATGCAAAAAAAAGACTCGGAGAGAGTGTACATTGGTCACGGAAGCGTGACGAATACGGCGTAGATGCAACGATCAACGTCCATAGTCGTGCAAACGAATAAAATCTCTCGATCGCCGCCCTATATTCGCTGGTAATCTAGCAGAGGCTGTCACGCGAAAACACGTTTTGCATGCAAAATCGACGGACCGAATAACCGAGAGAAGCGTTTCAAATTCCCTGACCAGAAGCGACCTCTCACGGGAATCGATATCTGCCGCGAACTAAAGCGATCGATTTCGAAGGAAGCGTTTCGTGCCTTTCGTTCGAATATATACATCGTATATAATATCGCGCCGTGCACGCGAATCGATTTTATCGACAGAGGACGGTAACAAAGGTGTCAAAGATGCTTCGGTTCGAAAGCCGTGAGATTCGTGTTACGATCGAAATTCAGATTCCGCCTCTCTGCGTTCGTGCACACCGATCGAATTCACTCGATCTACCCTTTCGATGTGTCCATTGTGCACGGTACTCTTAACACGGAGTCGTGTTTGTTTAAATAATAAAAATATATCGCTCTGGTTCAAAGAGCTCCAGACATGCTCGTTATTAAGCACTCCCTGTACTCAGCCACCGTGAACGATTGCTTTTTTGTACGAAGAATTTTGCGGTGCTTTTCCAACGCATAAACGAACCGCGAATAATTACGAATGTTATGTAATCATCGCGTGTAATTTCCAATGCAAACTACAACGAAAGCGAAAATAAATCAAATGCGTATTTTATATTTCCCGCGCTGCGTTACACCCACCTGACTCGATTCCTTGTTATTTTACGAACGCGTCCCCGTCCTACTTTATACGCACAGTTACACACGCGAATCATCATTGTCCGTGACACGGCTGCGATATAATACGCGTAACAAAAAATATTTGCAGAAATTATGAACTTCGATTCAAACGCTTTCACATTTCGCGCCAACAAATTTCTGGCAAGCGTGTTTCCGTTTGTGGTTTAGGTTAGAAGCAACTCTCGCACGGCCGGGAGATAGGTGAAGCGTAACGTTACGTAACAGCGTCGATAGAGAAAGTACGAAGGCGAACCGGCGCCCAGAAGATCAAAATTAATCCTCTGGACGAAAAATAGAACGATTTTACACGTTCAGTGGCGACGTCTAGTCGGACGAGTGAAACGAAACGATAAACGAAACGAGTTACAGTTCGCCGTGCTACGAAACAAAGTTTCTTTCTTTAATTCGACGAATTGCCCGAGGCGACCCGCAGCCGGGCCGATTCGTGCCAAGTGTAGACACGGGTTCCAGTGGGGAAGGGGACATTCGTTGTATCGTGTATGCTCGCGTCGCCTTTTTATTGCGTAGCTCTGCCGATTACCCACGCACGCTAAAATCGTCACTGACGTAAAGAAGGTGAGCGGAGAGGGACACCAGCCGAGAAGCAAACCACGAGACCGAACGGAGGAACCGCATTGGTCGATATTTCGTCGCAGATTCTCGTTCGTCGAAAAGATCGAAAACAGAGCAGTCGAGACCGACGATAGGTTAGGTACGGGGCGAGGGGCTGTGTGAAATGCAGGACACAGCGTTCCCACATCTTCCATTCGTTACGTCGTGGTTAGTATACGCGAAAAAGAGAGAGGGCGCAACATCCGCGTTTCACCGTTTCGTACACATAGACACCGCGTTTCTGTACACGTTTCTTCGTCTTCCTCCTACGCTGCCTAAAATCCGTTAATTCTTTGAACGAACGACGCGAAGTGGAATTAAATAAACGGTCGAATCGCCGGTACAGCGGCAGCGTTCTAATCGTCCGACGTGTTTTACGAAATTAAACGAAACCAACTTTTCTACCCGTTCCTACCTTCCTCTCGATTTTCCAGTCTGCGGAAGCACTCGACGCTATTCAAACGTAAGCAAAACTACGATTCTATGTATCGGCTATGTATCGCGTAGCTACCGAAGATTCGCCTACAGAGTGCGCATTCGAGCCTCGTTTCGATGCATGTACAATGTATGCTTGCGGTGCACCGAAACAGCGTTTCCACACGTATACTTCGCAAGAGTCGTAAGCTGGAGAGTTTATTCGTTAAATGCGCGAACACCGTCTGTAGCGTATACATTCAATAAATACGTCTCGGTTGCCTTAGTTAAAAATATTTAATTTTTTATCGTTTTTCCATCGTTATTTCATTTTTCCATCTCTTTCTACCTCTCTGCCAGTGTCCCTTTCACTTCTTCATTTTCGTACGCGTACCTCGTCAACTGTGGATACGTTTACCAACGAATCGTGCCAATTCGATTTCGGTGATAACCTCTCCGAGCAGAAATCGTATTAGCGCAATGGCGTCGTGACTGGGGTTACTTTTATGGAGAAAAATGTACAAACGATATTATATTTTTTTGATAAAAATTTATTCAATTCGACAGCTGCTCAAATAATCCTATTTTTGAAAATTTTTTTTGGCGAAAATTCGGTCCATGTTCATTGTCCGAATTTTTAAATTACGACTACGTAATAACGTAATAACAGAAGCATATTATAAAAGCAGACTCGAGAAACAAAATCGAGACTACAGCTACGGATCTAATTGGAGGTGTAAAAGGGAAGCGGGAAAGTGGAAGCTCGAGGAATAAAATTTGAACAAGAGGATGCTGACTCTAATAATAACTCATGCTTGAAACCATCGTTTCGCGGCACACGTACGTACGTGTGTATATGTATAGGTGTTCCTATCGGTTGGTTGGACCGACCTAATAACCTAATGACAACTGGCTGGCTGTGCAACGTACAAAAATGTCCGCGCGAACGACCGGAAGTCGATTAGCGTCGCCTTAAGTTATTTCTATGACATCGGTTCCGTACCTTAAATGTTCCACGCGATTCTCGTTGCACGATCCATCGTTGCCCCGAAAACGTACACTGCTCTGTAACGTAAACGAAATACCACGGTTAAACGTTATACGAACATATTTGGAGGAAAGCGAACGTAGTATTCCGTTAGCAATTAATATCCAATACACCGTGGAAACCTTTCGATCTACCGTTCCTTCGTTACGAGACACCGAGGAATTTTCTCATGACCATTTGAATTTCAAGACGAATCAGGTGGGATTGATTTAGGGAGAGCGGATGTCTCACGAGACGAACTGTCTTTTTACCGTTAGCAATTAGCCACGTTAATTAAGAAGAAACCCATTTCATGTACGAGCTCTTCGAGTATCCGTCGAGACGCAAAGCGTAAGATTAAACGCCATTTTTAATTGCCACTGAATTAATGACATTATCAAAGATCGCGTATGAAAAATTGGAGAAAACGTAACAAAAGTTGCCGTTATTATCTTTTTCATTTTCTTAGATTCGTCCCGATGTGTGTACGTGAACGTGTAAACGCTGGGAGGCGCGCGCGCGCGCACGCTCACACACGTAGTTTCAAACGAATGCCTATGCCTAAGAATAACCTAGGTAAACCGGGTCACGTTCAATGTTTGCGTGTTCTTTTTTCGCAGGGGGACACACGCGGTAATGCCAGATTTAATAATCCTCCTTGTCATTTACGATTTTATCGTGTCCCGCTGTTGCGACTCGTATTGCATCGCCAGCGTGTGTCGTGGTGCATTCGAGATGCTTATGTATCATGGATGTCGCGCGACATTGATACCCGGCTTCACTTTCTCGCCGCGAAAATAATTAAAGTCCCGTCCGCGTAAGAATCGATAAATCCACCGTCTCTACGTGAACCGTGAATTTGTGGTGAACTTGAAAGGTGAATAGCGATAAAAATGTCGAAGGAGAGAAGGGTGAATCACCGCGATCACAATGACGAAGCTGCACCGTGTGCTAGCAATTGGATTACGTAAGCTGCTGCATAAGCTAAAAGAATCGCACCCATCGATGATAGCGAGCTACCAACAACTACCACGGCTATTAAAAGAAAAACACTCGTCCTACCTTCGGCTGTCTAATCCTACGCGTATCGTTCGCTGCTACTGGTCCTATCGAGGTCCCTTTCGAAACCGACGAAAACAGCTTGGCCAACCGTCGTATACGTATAGCATAGAAAGGCAAACGAAAGTAAAGATCGTTCGCGTCGTTTCGCGAGCAGCAGATTCCACGACTCCGCGAACCTCGATCGATCGAAGAACCGCGAAAGTCGGTAATCAATTTTCCCTAGCCTCGAGAATATCACGATTATTTTAATTAACCATGGGATCTTTCGGTTGAGCGATTCACCGAGCCATGGAATTATTAAGTAAATACGTTGGCGAACCTTGACACGAATCAACGCTACATAATCATAACGAAGCACAATACGCAGTTCCTGGTCTCGTATGAACATCGATAATGTCCGTGTTACATCGACGCGAATATTTCTAATTCAAAAATACGAAATTCGTTGTTCTTATTTTGACCTCTGTTTTTGCTTTCTTGTCACATTTTTCCTATAGTTGGTTCGTACAAATCAAATGGAAAGGACGCGACGGCCATTTTTCGCCATCGCGATATAAATTTTCTGATATACACAGGGGGGATAATTGGTGTATCAAAATACAAAGTGACACGGTCGTTAATAAGCTACGGCAATTCGGAAGGATTTATCTAAATCTGTTGTTTTCGACGTTTTCGTTTCGTTGTATGCGTCACGAAAACATCGTCCGTATTATCGTGCGTTCTATCAACGAGAGTATAGATCGAAGAAGAGAATAAACGTACCTTTTTAGCGCGAAACTCGCGCCTATTTAGCCCTTAAAATACGACGTGTTAATCCAATATGGCAGAACACACACATGTCAAAACAAATCGGCGAGTGGCGCGGAATGACGCGACGACGCTACACAACTCTACACAGCTACACGTTCGTATTCACTTCACCCGAACGTCGGATCGATATAGTTTCGCAGCGATTTTAGACATATTCGACGTTGCTACTAGAATTTACGCGTTTAACACAACTGTTTAAATGTCATTGTTGGACCAATATATACGGCATCGAAGAGATTCGTTTGCGTTTGGAAAAAACGTTCTCGATCACAACTGTAAACTCTGCTGGTTTAAAGAGGCACGTAGACGATCAAGCTCCGTCGGTGACTGGCAACGCGAACCTACGTGCTGCGTCGCGCCACTCATTGGCAACTTCGTGGCAGGGAAAACCGAATGCGCCCGAACGGCAGACCCGGTATGTAGCTACCCGAAGAGAGGCGCTGCCTCTCCCGACGTCGTTCATCGAAGTCTCAGTGACGCTCAATTCGAATTATTTGAATTATCTATCGTTTATTTTCTTTCTTTTCTTTCCTATTCCTTCATTGTTTTTTTTTTTTATTTTTATATCTTTTTCATCCCGTTCTAAATATAATTATAATTTTTCTCTTGAAATTTTCTCAACACTCAGTGATATTCGAACGTCGAAAAATCCGTTACGACGCTTACGCTAAGTGAAATATATATGCGTATATATTATTTTGATTTAATTATCATCGCGTGAAAAATTAACGCGAACCGTTATCTACACGGTCAGTTACATAATTGCACGATCTGTCGTAGATGTCGTTAGTGTTTGAAATAAATTGATAAAATATTAGGAGAACTTATGATCACTTTATGACGAATGGAAAGAAAAATACGGGGAAGGATAAAATTGGGAATTCAAGAATATTCGGTTTACGTGAATTTAACGTTTAAAGAAAATTATCATTTACCGGTTGCTGTTCTTAACCTAATGACCGATTAAATGTATTTCTTTAACCTAAAAGGATATGCACATATCGAAAGCTGGCATTTCGACTCGTAACAAAACACGTGAAGGTAGATTACAAGGAGCAAATTAGAGCGAGAATGTTTAACGACGAGAAATAATTTTTACGAAACATGAAGTTACGTTATTACGAAACGACGAAAATGCAGTTGATCGTCGAGCGGTTAATCAAGCATAGACTATCATCCGGTTGGACATAGTCCAACGTTTCCTCCATCTGCCTACGCTTACCGGCACAATCTTATTCCGTATAATCGAGTTTCGTATTCGCTCGTAAGACGAGCATAGTTTTCCCGTATTAAAATACAACGCGTGTTCCATGAAATTTCAAACGTTGCAATTCACCATATGTATATATATCCTATAAGGTGAAGACACGTTCAGCCATGCCCAATAAGGGAGAGATGATCCGTATAGAGTTCTAATCGCGATATCTCGTACTCGTCTGTCTGCTCCCGTCTGGGGTTCACCCTGTCTCGCCCTGTCCCTACTTTTCTCCCTCCTTTGGTTCCTCTTCGAGGACTCATACGTGACTCTAATTTTGATACGTCAACAAAATTTGCCCTGTGTACGTTACCATAGGCCAGGGGTGCACAACCTAAATATTTCCTTCGTTTGTCATTTCGATTCGGATTATGTCATTGTACAATCACGAAAATTAACTTGCGCGGAAAATACACAGGAAACGGAACGGACCAGAAAACGAAGATGGTGCGACACTCGTGTAACGTAAATATTCAAAAATCTGGAATTGTGATTCCGTGGCAGTGTTATACGGAATATCGTTTGCAACGATATCACTCGAGTGGTGATTCGATCCGATCTCGGATCAGAGAGCAACAACGATGATTCGTGGCGATAGAAGCGGCGACGAAAACACACGGAAACGTACGAGATGGTTCGAAGGACAATTAGACGAGAATGTTCAGTGGGAGAAAGCAGGGGCGGACGGGAGGGGGGCAAAAGAGAGAGAGGGGCTGAGGAGGCAGAACGAGAGACGTAGAAAACAGTTTTACGCGCGAATGTAGAGAACGGAGCGAAGCAGAGCGACGGATGACGAGTGCAAGAAAACTCTTGAGTTACAATACAGCCACGTCACACCGTACCCGTAGACGTCGCTCGTGCTTCCCCTCCATGGTTTCACGACTCTCTTCAACCCCTTTGCACAGCCTCTTGTTACACGGTTACCCTGCCCTTCCCTCTTTAAGGCTTCGTTTAGGATGGGGTTACCGGTCGTTACGGCCAGTTTCAAGGGTACTCTTTCCACGCGTACGACACGAAACACGGACCCGTGTACGCTAAGTAGGCGCATCAAAAGAAGAAAAGCCTCTTTTACTCGTTCTTTGCTTTCTAACTTGGTCTCTTTCTTTGGTTTCTGCTCTATTCCCTCCTCGTTATCCTCTCCTTTTGTCGAGATTAAAATCCTCGGTAATAAACTAAGCGAATGCTTGTTTCGACGGTTGCCGGCCAGACAGACGTTTCGCTCGTAAGTGGAAAAGCATTAACGAACGGGGCGACGATGCGGGACGCGAACGGTGGATCGTTGGGAAAGTTGCTAACTTTTCCAAGGCGAGCATATTGTTCGAACAAAGACGAATCGGTTTGCGTTTGAGAGCACAGCTGCTGAGATCCGATCTTCGCGGACGTAAAATGTCAGGGAAGCATGGGTATGTCGTTAGCAAAATGAGAAACAATGTTCGCCGAAGCACGTTGTACCGGTAACTAGTTGAAGCGCACAGAGGATCTTTCGTTAACGGACAGACAAAGGGAGTGGGGGATGGGAGGCCGGGATAGAGACGAACGGACAAACAGACGCGCGTCGACGTCGAGCGCGGGATGGACGAGCAAATGGACGAACACGGAACGCGAGACACGCGATATGTAAAGCGATGCCAAGCCTATCGCGCTGTTCTATGTACATATTTTTCGCGAGATCGCGACATCGGCGACGTTCGAAAACGGACAATTCTCGGTGATTATTTGAACCGTTTATTTTGAAAGTGGTGTAAGTCCATTTAAAAAAAAAGAATGAGATATCACGTAATTTATGCTTAATTTAGTGTAAACTTTTTATTTATAACTAGTTAGTATTTAATATCTTAAAAAGTGGCAATGCTTTGTTCAACTTAAAATTGGCTGATAAAAGAAATTGCATAGTCATTGATTATGAAAGTGGTTGAGTCATTGTTGATTATGAAAGTCCAATTTCCATAGGATTATTATGATGTTATAAAACAATGCAGACAACATAATAAATTTATTTTACACAAAATGAAACGAGAGAATTTCGTTTCAACAAAAAATCTATAAAACGCAATTAAGAAACAGATAAGAAGAGCCATTAATACAGAAACGGAAAATTGGTTAGAAATACGTTGGATGAGGTTTTGCACAAGTGCATCGTATATTATTTTATATAAATTAGCAATGGAGAACATAGAATTTAAGACTTCAGATTTATCACCTACATGTCGGGGAAGGGCGCCAAAATTTGAAAAAATCGCCCTGGCGCCTTCGTATCACGATGCCAAGCCTATTACACGCAAAAAATATAAGAATATGAAATACAATATATAAATATAATTAACGTTCAAAATAAAAAATATTACTCCTATTTTACTTCTTGTTATTATTTATAAACAAAATTGAATTTATATGAAATATATTTGAAGTGATATTTAATTTTTCCAAATTGAAATTAAATGATTTTTACAATTGACTAATCATAAAAGTGGTGTAAGTCCATTTGCAGCCTGTAAATATACATTATTTTAGTTAAATTCGCCTAAAAGAAATTTATATAATCAAATTACATATTGCTAAATTAGTAGAAACATTGGGAGACCTGACATAATTAATTTATATTTTTTAATTGATAAATATGCCAACCTTCAATTTTCTCGAAACAACAGAAAATGGAGTTGTACCATTTTTAAAATAAACAGTTCATTTAGAAAAGGGGGCGTCCTCGTCGATTTCAATGACTTTTAAATATGTTGTAAAACTCGACATTTCGAAGAACTTTTTCCTATACATGTGACCCCCGCTCGACCTTAGTTCCCGAGATTTTTCTTCGAAAAGATCGTTGCTACTACATTCGATTTTGTGTATACGTACGCGTCCGTGACTTTGTGTGCGTGAGTCTACGATTACCCCTTATCTCTCGCTTCTACAAATAACGGCATGGCGACCAACCACGAATAACGTATAATGTGTCAAGAAGGTGGAAACAGAAGATGAATGCGTGGTATAAAAGGATCTAACCCGAAATTAGTTACTAGGTAATCCCTTAAATTAGTTACTACATAGAATAGCTAGGTTAAGTAACTTTTAGGTTAGGTTTTTTTATTCCAATCGACTCAATCGAGTTTTCAAGTGAATACACCCGTTACACGAGTCCATTATAGAAGCCATAAACAATCGACTCAACGTTTACATACATGTTGCCATAGATACGTAGCTATAGGGAATATTTATCGTAGCACTAGCAACAGTTTTTCGCATAAATCTTGGAAACCGAGGCCAAGCAAGGGTTATGTGCATAAGAAAAAGTTGGAAATGTTGATTTCTACAAGATATCAAACCCAAACCTAATCTATTAAATTAGTTACTAAGAACAATAATTAAGTTTAAGTAAGGTTAGGTTTAGGTTAGGTTTTTTCATTCGAATCGATCGAGTTTTCGAGTAAATACACCCGTTCCACGAGTCCATTATAGAAACCATAAAGAATCGACTCAATATTTACACACACCCTGTCACAGACACTATACGTAACATCCATCATAGCAGTAGCAACATTTTTTCGCATAAATCTCGGAAACCGAGGTCGAGTGGAGGTTATGTGCATAAGAAGAAGTTGGAAATATCGATTTCTACAAGATATCAAACCCAAACCTAATCTATTAAATTAGTTACTAGATAGAATAATTAAGTTTTAGTAAGATTTAGGTTAGGTTTAGGTCTTTTCATTCGAATCGACTCGATCGAGTTTTCAAGTAAATACACCCGTTACACGTGTCCATTATAGAAGCCATAAACAATCGTCTCGACGTTTACACACACGCTGCTATAGACACGTGACTATAGGGAATATTTATCGTGGTAATAGCAATAGTGATTTGCAAAAATCTCCGAAACCGTGGCAGAGCGGGGGTTATGTTCATAAGGAAAAGTTGTTCAAAATGCCGATTTCTACGAGATATTAAAAAATCATCGAAATCAGGGAGGATCCTCTTTTCCGAAATAATTACCGAATTCTCCTCGCGTAATCATCGCGATCCTCGACCTCTTTCACAGCCAAATGGGCTTCGCTCGTATTTCCGACGCGACCATGATGAATTCGAAGTGCGAAGGGGGTGGGGGACGAGTGTATAGGGAAAAAGCGGGGGAAAAATAAAAAAACAGCTGGAACGCGACGAGGATGAATGTATAATTAACGAGAGCTAGGTGGTTGGTATAAAATAGTTTAGCGTGGCGATGTTTGCGCTCTGTCATTATTTGATGGCCGTCTCGCGATGCGAATACACGGTGAATCGACCGGCGCGGCGCATTGCGACAGTTTGTCGAGAACTAGCTGACAGATGTATGTAAATTGTCCAGAAATAACGTACACAGTCCGCTATTTCTCTCCCTCTTCCCCTCCCCTCCCCTCCCCACCCTATCCCGTTGTGTACGGGAGCGCACGTGCGTTTCGATTGTTTTGTAATTCAACAGCCAGTGACGGATACGGGAAATCTTTAACCGCCCGATAATCATCGATCGTTAACCTTTGCAACGCCGAGTGGAATACAGGTGTGTAGCCCCAAGTGCGGAACCGAGGCTAAAAATATCACTCCTTCGTGTTAACCTGAAACTTCGAGTTCACCCTTTGCACTGCGACCGCGAGCCTAAGTCGCCAAAGAGTTCCTCGCGTCGAATCTCGCGATTACGAGGTACTCTAATCACGCGACCATAATTATATTTCGCGCGTTTTAACCCTTTGCACTCGACAGACGACCTGCCGTCGCCGTTTAATGAAATTTCGAGGATCCCTGTTAATTGACGTGTTAAATTTTGAATTACGTCGCGAAGTATCGAAATAACATAATTCCACGTGTTAGTTTGTATGCGATTTCGGTTTATTATTTTAAAAGATGTCGTCGAATTTGTAGCTGCAAATCTTAGTTTCCGACCGCCATCTTTCGACAAAATGGCAGAATGCATAGAGTAAATGTGCAGAAAATTCGAACAATTATCGTGGATGGAATAGATACGTAATGGTTAAGTAAAATTGAAAGATTCTTCAGTGTAGAATTTTTCATAGTTCGATCATAGTGCGATATGATTAACCTAATAAGATAAATTTATACGATGAAATATATTTATTTTTCTATTTATTTTATTTCAATAGTGATTAATTTAACTAGGATTAGGGATATTTTTTCGAAAATGTAAGTACCAATGGGTGATCGATGAACTGGAAATGTAGAATTTTAGATTCGAGTATTTATTCGCTGTCGGGATATTAATAAAAATGTGATACCGTATATAGAATTTTGCCTATAGGGTGTTCCAAAATTCCTGCAAGAAGTAATTTCGATAGAAAACGAACAAACCTTTATTGTTCTTAAAATATTGCTCAACAAGGAAGACGCATTGCTCTTTCTTGTATCGCTCCATTTTGATCCATTTGGTCCATACAGCTCAACTGTCAGCTGTCAGCTGTCTTTTTCGTTGATAACACTTTACCGATTTACCGATTTCATCCCTAAGTTACAGTAGCTAAAGAAAATATACGTATCATCTCTGCCTATTGTACAAACCCGCCATATTTTATTTAAGTCTAACCTTTTTTGCAAAATTATGAAATTGAGGTCTAGGAATTTTTATTATTACAGGTAAGGGAGAATGCATTTTAATAGTTTTGAAAATATCTTACACGTATTGGGTGTCCCAAAGTTCAAGCGAGAAGTACTTTTGATAGAAAACATGGGTTTTTAATTGAAAATTGTTAATATTACTCAACAATGAAAACACGTTGTTCTTTCGTTGTTTTATTTTTAATAACCTCGGACTGTCAACTGTCATGTCATCTTTTTTCTTCAGTGGCAACACTTTAATGCACGAATGGCGCAAAATTCAAATTTTGCGCGAATTTTGGGACATCCTTTATCATATTAGTGTATCCCATAAGTTTCTTTCGCACCACGCTAGGAATGACTTTAAGTGATCATGTTTATACAAACACGCAGGATTCGTGTGACGTTTCATTGTTAATAACTCTGGACTGTCAACTGTCACGTCATCTATCGGCAAACTTTAACGCACGAATGGCGCAAAATTCAAATTTTGCGCGAATTTTGGGACATCCTTTATCATATTAGTGTATCCCATAAGTTTCTTTCGCACCACGCTAGGAATGACTTTAAGTGATCATGTTTATACAAACACTCAGGATTCGTGTGACGTTTCATTGTTAATAACTCTGGACTGTCAACTGTCATGTCATCTATCGGCAAACTTTAACGCACGAATGGCGCAAAATTCAAATTTTGCATGAATTTTGGGACATCCTTTATCATATTAGTGTACCCCATAAGTTTCTTTCGCACCACGCTAGGAATGACCTTAAGTGGCTATGTTTATATATACACGCAGGCTTGTCTATCAGCCGTTTATGGCATTGTTTACAGTCGTCCCACAGCTCTTTTAAAATACATTTCGTCTGTGATGCTGTCTATTTTAAAACTTTCATTTACATCGTTCAATATGGATAGCGAAAGGAAGCATTTGCAGCATATCATGCTTTATTGCTTCAAAAAAGATAATAATGCAAAGGATACTAGATTTGCACCGTTTGTACTTGTGGATAGAAATGGACACCAATATCTTCTACATTTTTCAACAGATTATTTTTCAACACATTATTATATTTAGATAAAATTATTTAAATAATGAAAACAACTCGCAATAAACTATTTAAAACAAAAAATTGATCGACACTTTCTAAATTCTCTCTCTCTCTCTCTTTCACTCTCATTAACCATTACATACCCATGTTTCCTCTTTGACGATTCTCACGTAGCTGTTTTATTCTGACACATTTTTCCAAACATTTTTTTAAACATCATTCATACTAGACTGCACTCGCGCATGTTATATTTATATCATCGCAAATGAGTTTCACTTATTCAACCTCATTCGCATTCATACATATAAAACCAACGCTCCCAGTACTGTGGTGCTAAGATTATTACGACCATTCGAAATTGGTTTAAAACATTCAGGGCTGACAATTTTTACTCGACAAGATTGAATACAAGAAGATTCGTCTAATCAAAAAATTTCGATTTTAATGAAAGATTGTGTGCGTATGGAGTTTTATTTCGTTTTATGACAGCCAAACGGGCCTTAAAGCTCCAGTACCTCCAGAATATAACTTTTTCCCGGAATTTTTTTCGCAACGTGCTTTAGAGAGCATTAAGAACTAAGCATCTTTTGTGCAAAAAGTTTTATCGTATCTTATCACAACGCTATATTTAAGGTAATGAAAAGTGCACTAGAAATTATAGAGCTTCGTGCAAATGAAAAAATTCTAATCAGAATCTACTGGTTAGGCGAATGTTTTGTAACGTAGTGTACCGAGACGTTTTTCATTCGCTGTATGTGTCTGTGAGACCTCGCAGAAGTGTATGGGTAGAATTCAATGCGCGTACACCTGGTAAAAAGATAGCACATTTATGCTATCTGTAATTTTACAATGACGTGTATACAATTTTTCAATTTTTCGAACGATACGGTGATATTACGAGACTGGGGTAAGGGGATCTTCAAAGAGTAGCAAAATTAAAAATAGCACAGGTATGTTATCTATTTCACCTGGAGCGTGTATGAAAGTTTTATCAATATCTCGGAAAGTGATAAATATCAAAGTTAAAATTTTATATTTTGCGTTTACTTTTCCGCTCCGTCCCTTCAAATTTCGCTCCCAATCGATTGGAAGTACAGCTACGGATAAAATGGAGGGAAAATTGTATGCAGTTAACGTCAGGCTTCGAACTTGCTATTACGAAGGTCAAGCCTTCGAACACTTTTGCCAATTTTAACTCGATGGTAATTTCTTACACAGAATTTCGAATTTATATATTTAAATACATCATAAAAATAATTGTTAATAAATAATTTGCTTAAATTGATTGCTATCTATAAAGTAATATATTGCTATATTATCGTAAATCCTAAGTACAGTAACCCATTTGCATCGTACGAAATAACGAGGAATATGCTTTTTTGGTCAATTCTTTGCATTAAATCAGGTTTATAAATATTTCGAAAATTATTAAAAATTTAATATCACAATAAAAGCAAAAATGGAAGTTCATATAGACCGCCGTTTAAATATTTGAAATTGTTCGATAACAGAGAACCACAGGTTTTTTAGATGAAAGAATTATTATACACGTATCAAAAGATGATAAAACAACAATATCGAGTTATTATATTTATCTACAATTGCGTATTTAAACTTGTTCCCTCCATCGCAATATTCCGCAATATATTTATTAATAAATACAAATATTTTCGGAAGACTATTGCAAATTTGCTATCTAATAAAAACGTAAGACATTATCGTTCTTATGATGCAGTAGCATAATTTCAAGGAAAAAATTGAGTAATTTCTAAAATGACGCGAAATATCAAATATCGAAGAGAGTTCGTTCGGATTTTTAAAATGACTGTTTTGTAAATTGACTTTCGTGTAGTTATTTGTAAATATGGCGAACGAAGTTGATTGCAATATGAATGTTCGATTGTTTCGATATTCGATCGTACTCGTAACAGCAAACACGGATAACGAGAGATTAACTCTTTGCACTGGACGATTTTTTGGCAGAGAAGTATAGAAATTCAAAGATTTTTATAAAGCTAACGACATTTTCTTGAGCAATAAATAAAGAATCGTATATTAATGTAGGGTACCAAAAGAAATCGCGAATCGGCTATTGCCAACAAAAACGAATTGTAAACCGATCGATATCTTCTAGAAGCAAATCGAAAAGTTATTCTATATAACAAAATTAAGTTGCGTGACTCCTCTACGGGGAGGTGAAGCGTAGGTTAAGGAAAGCATAAAAGCGTGGTCCTTGACAAGCAAAACAGAGTCCTTGGAAATCGGTTGTGACCAGCACACGCGTGAGTCGCTTGGTGTTGGAAAGAGAGTTTTAAAAGAGTGCGTCTTTGTGCGTTTTCGTTATCTTGGTGTTCTTTCCTTAAGTTAAATCAGTTTACGAGTTTTGAGTTTGCGTTATCGTGTTCTTGTTCTTTCGTGAATTTTCGGTGTCTCGAGACCAGTTTCGCCATCTTACAATAATATTGTTGTTTTATGTTATATATCGTTGCATTATCTTAAATTTGATACATTAACTATTATTATTTAATAAAAGATAAATAAAAGATCTTCAAATTACAATAATATTGTTGTTTTATGTTATATATTGTTACATTATCTTAAATTTGATACATTAACTATTATTATTTAATAAAAGATAAATAAAAGATCTTCAAAATTTTATCGAATGGCGACTAGAGGTCTCCTCTCAAGGGTTAAAATTCATGCATTCTCCCTTTACGAGTTCAAACTTGGAAATGCAACAGCGAATGCGACAAAACGCGTTTGCAGTGCGTGTAGGAAGGTATTGTCGGTGAAAGAACAGCATAAAACTGGTTCAAAAGGCTTTGGGAAGGGATCGTTGGATGACGAGCAACGTTCTGCATGGCTTTCTGTCCCCGAAGACGAGGAATTATCGGAATTTATTCGATTAAATTCTGGAAAAAGTGTTCAGATATCGGTAATATTACAAAATGTGAGGAATCGACTATCAGCAATCATCTTCATTTAATTGGACACGAGAATTTGAATTTTAAAGAAGAAGCAATAAAACCCGATTATTTGCAGATGTAACTATCAAGCATGACAATACTTGTATCGAAAAAGTATCTGATTTGATCTGATAATCGTGACAATTTTTATTTGCTCTTTTATTCCACGAATCATGAAGCTTTATCTTATGTCGATTTGGATAATAAGTATCCCAGTTGTGATGAAAGAAAGGAAGAACCAAGAATTAATTTATTCTCGGTCATTGTCAAATCACTGTTCACCAATGACACAAACGGAGTAAAATAAAACACAGAAAACAATAGAGAGTTATCAGAAAAAAGATGGAAAGAGAATTAGGATTGTAAGGGGTTGAAATTTCATCGTGTGTTGATTTGCATAAAATCTGTTCGCAGTCATTACTGTTATCCAATGATGCAAACGGGGTTGAAATAAAACGCAGAAAACAATGGAGAGTTATCAGAATAAAGATGGAAAAAGAATTGGGATTGTAAGAGGTTGACACTTCATCGTGTATCAATTTCAGTTATATCTGATCGCAGTCATCACTGTCCACTAATGATGCGAATGGGATTAAAATAAAACGCAGAGAACAATAGAGAGTTATCAGAAAGGAAATGGAAAAAGAATTAGTATAGTAAGGGGTTGACACTTTATTGCGTGTCGATTTGCATAGCAAGTTTCCATTTTGTGGTAATAGAAAGGAAAAATTAAGAATTGATTTGTTCGCAGTCGTTACTGTTCCCCAACGATGCAACCGTGGTTGAAATAAAACGCAGAACACAATAGAGAGTTATCAGAAAGAAAATGGGAAAAGAATTAAGATTGTAAGAGGTTGACACTTCATCGTGTGTTGATTTGCACAAAATCTGTTCGCAGTCATTACTGTTCTCCAATAATGCAAACGAGGTTGAAATAAAACGCAAAAACAATAGACAGTTATCAGAAAGAAGATGCAAAAAGAATTACTATCGTAAGAGATTGATACTAAATGACATTAAAAATGAAACCGGAATGAGGGAAAATATTGAAAAATTCATGACACGTTTATTAACACGTCAAAGCGATACCAATTCGTGGGGATTGACAGTGTACTGCTCATTTGACGTCTTGACGTGTCAATTCCTATGACCGTCAGTATCAAAATTAAGAAACAAACGTTACAATTATATCAGAATTTATTAAAACATTCTAAAACATTCCAAAAATGTGTCATGGTTCCACACATTTTCAAAAAATGGCCACCTGTTTGGTCAACTTTCTCACAGTAATACGCTGAAATATATTCAGAATTTACGAATACTTCTTCCATCGATCCGAAAAAAGCATCGAAAACTCAAGTGACCAGAGCAGTAACTTCGAATTTTTAATCGGCAAAAGTTTTTCGAAATTTTTCGAAATTTCAAAAAATTTTTAATTCAGGTATGGTTAACGCGAATCGTTTCAAAGCCTTCTTGCCGACGCTGGAATCCGTGTAAATTTCCGCGCGAATCCATGGAAGATCGGAGGAAGGAAGGAATTAAAGGGTGCGAGGCGAGGAGCGTCGCGGCGCTGGTCGCGTCGGCGATGTCGGCGAAATCGCATCCGGGGTTAAAGGTGTTGGTAGGCGCTGCTCGCGGTAACTCGACGGCAAACGCGCGCGTCGGTGTACGGAAAAGGATCAATGAGCAGGTTCAATAACCTGAAATCCACTTGACGTCCGACTACCTATTGGTACGAACGACTGCGTCGTTTCAACAACCAAAATAGATATTCATTTTCCAAGAGTGCTATTTTCCCAGCCAGACACAAATCCAATACCGGTGATTTAAGTGGTTCGTTCGGGTCAAAGACCCGGCGACGGTACATGCTTGAATTAGTCGCGTGTTCTCGCCGAAATCGCGTTACAAATTATCCAGCCGATAATTAAGTCTATTTGATAGGACTCTTGAAGGACAGGCGCAGAGGGGACGGGGGCGAGGGGACGATGGGGATGAACGTGGCGAAAAGGTCGAACGATTCGATCTGTTCGCCGCGCGCATTTATCGCGCGTTTTCGATTTTTCCAGGACAAGATGGAGGGGAAGGTCGACGAGGCGGTCGCGGTTTAGAGATGTGTTCGGGCAGGGTAGATGGCGCTCGCGTCGCAACGCGCGCGCCAACTGTGTTCACCGCGCGAGGTAAGTGGAGCAGGTGGGGGCAAGAGAGGCCAAGAAGATTCACGAAGGGCCAAGAATGCGCGTCGAAGCGAAGGGACGCGTAAGGCCGGGTACACACGAAACGACGCGACGCTTTGCGCGCCGTCTGTCGGAATGTGGAAAACTTGGCGAAACGTTCACCGAAAACAAAATGGCGTTGCAATAATATTAGATAACGATTCGAGGTACAAGAAATTATTTATTTCTTTATAAAGAACCTATTATAATTGGTTTAATCAATCCATAATTGGATTTCGGCAGAGCGAATTTAGCATTTCGCAGTTACTTTTCTATGCAGGATTTAAAGTTAATATATGGATATTAACTCTTTGCACTCGAGAGGTGACTCTCAGTCACCATTTAACACTAGGCTTACGGACACTATCTGTATACTTATTTCTAAGGTCATCTGTCAAATTGACAGGTAAAGGAAACCACCTGCCTTTTTTTAACGATTAGTTTAATTTAAAAACAATTATATATTATATTAATAGTCTTAATGTAAGTTAACTAAATCTGTTACCATCGTATAATCGGAGCAACCCTTCCGTCAAATTAACGGGTTCCATAAATCTAGTGTTAATCAGATTCTAAAGATCGACGTTAATTAATATATCAAATTTAAAATTACCTAACGACGTGTGGAATGTCGAAGAAAAATAATTTTACGTCTTAATTTGCATATTTCTCATTTACTATTTTAAAAATATCATCGACTCTATGACAGAAAGTCTTCGAATTACTATTTTTCTGTAACGAGAAAGTCGTCGAGTGAAACGCACAGAATTTGTCGAAACTGATTCGTGTTCAATACTACTTATAATACGTAAATATACAAAATTTTTAATTTTTAATTTTTTGTAGTTTTCGATTTGCGAATGTCCCCACTGCGAGGACATCGACCACAAAGGGTTAATATGGCTTTGACTGCCACGTTGGTCATATATGACCGACCATGGTTTCTCCTTTGACGTCACGGTGGTTATTGGTGACCGGAGCGCTTGAACTACTTAAACTGCATTGAACAATATTGAATAAAAATTGTCAATTAGTGCATTTTGAACATAACCACTAATTAGAAGATACTTTGAAATAAAATGTGCCCGATTGAACAATTAAAAATTTTTATTAGAACATTAGAAATATATTAGAACAAATCTCGCGTCTGGCGTGGCAGTCAAAGGGTTAACCCTTTGCGCTCGACGATTTTTTGGCCAAAGAAGGGTACCAGTTGAAAAATTTTCTGTTGTGAAGCTGACGATACTTTTCTGAGCAGTAAATAAGAAATCGTATAATATTTAACACGGAGAATTATTTAATTTCGATACCTCGCACACTGTTACATTATTTTAAATTTGATATAATAATTGATATCGAGCTTCGAAATTTTATCAAATATTAGTTAAGTAATCGTACTTATTTACTTCAAATTAAGTGAACAAAAGGAACACACTATTAATAGCATTTTCAACTCTAGCTCTGACGATGATTCAGAAGCAAACAACGTTACACAAAACAAGAAAGTGATACTTCTTTATGCTTCATTATATATTTCTTTTATATTCTATAATAAATTATATAATTCTAGTGAACGAACGAAAATTTTTATGTCATTAACAATGTTGCCACACATATAAAAATGAAATAGAGAAATTATGTGGTATAATTTTTGAACTAAATATTATATCTTTGCGGAAAATGGACTTACATCACTTTCAAATTAATTATATTTCTAATTTCATTAATTATGTAAATTTATATTAATAAAATGTTGAAAATTTTGAAGGATTTTTTGGGGAACTGTTTATAGATAAAGAATTCATAGCAAATTTCATTTATTGTTATTATTAACTAACTTTTTGTCAAAAATGGACTTACATTACTTTCAAAGAAAACGGCTCATATAATTTTGTCGAGGTTACCCCACAAAGTACTAATTTTTAATGTAAATAATTTTTAATTAAATTTCATTTAAATATTAAACAATATTCTTAACCCTCTACCCTATATTCTTAACCCTCCGTGTAACTTCCACGTTACATGCTAATGTATGGGTATTTTATTAAATACTGCATTCAACGTTATCGCCTTCATCACTCCAGTTCGCGATTTTTCTTTCGATATATTTATAATTATTTTTACAATACCACCCGTGGGTCCATTTTAAAAAATTCTAATTCTTTTTCATTTACCAGTCATTCGATCCTGTTAGGTTAGGTCCTCTATGGCCCTCTATGACCTTTTTCCCACAAGATGGCGTGGAAAATTATCTTGTCTATCTATTGCACATTATCTTGGCACAATAGTACAAACGTTGTTAATTCAAACTTTCAATATGAATTCGTTATAATAAAATTGTCAAAACTGCTGAATTTATTGGTTGATATTTGTTGATTTTATGTTACATGCAATTCTTATAATCAAGAAAAATAGCTGTAAGCTGTTTTCTCCTCTGTATTATAGTAACTTTATTTTCTTTATGTGAAATAATGTTCATTTCTTTCGTCATTATTACACAATAAATATAGATATATTTTGCAATATATATCCATCTTATTTTTTTTCGAAATCATCCTCAAACTTCTTTTTTCGAATGAAATATATTTTCGTATGTGGTATATGATTTGGCTATGACTCACTGTATATATATATGTACAGCTTCCGATTACAGTGGCCATTATGAGGGATCGTATCACCATTGAGTATAACAAAATAACATCAGATACACTACGCAATGTTAGTGAATCACAAATTTATCGATTCAGAAAGTGTTGAGATGCAAATGGTCTCCACATTGAACCTCTCCTGTAAATAGTAATATTCTGTATAGTAATATTCTGCAAATAGACAGTAAAATTAAAATATCTCCTAAACTAATGATTTTTTAACATAAATAATAAATAATATTTTAACATAAATTATTTTTAACGTAAAATAAATAATAAATTTTTTAACATAAAACTTTCTTGTAAGGAATATGAAGGAGCATCAGTTGATGCAATAAAATATATATGATTCCGTTTAAAAAGATATTAATGAGCTTCATATGTTCTTTGTACGTCCATCTACAAAAAAGCTGGTACCATCATATGCCTCTCTCAAAACCATTCAACCTCATCCGAAACATTTTTCGCTATGAGTAATAATAATGATACTTCATATCTAGATGACAATATGTGATGAACCACTCTGTATATACGAAAGATTAGTAAGCAGTATAGTCGCGTCATAAAATCAAAAATGGAAATTAAAGTAGAAAATTAATAAGAATTATTGGTATTATAGGTTCATAATTGTAAAATAATTACGATAAACATAATTCCCTTTTTTTAATTTTTGTTATTACTCACGGAAGGTACATTACTGACCTACTCGTGTGAGAGTGTCAAGAGGGTACGTGACACATTTCGTCTAAACCCCCAATTTTCATCTAATGTTTATATAAACATTCGTTCCCCGAATCCAGGTCTTATAAACTGTTTATTCACACCTTATATCCTAGATTCATTTTTGTATATAATTATACTCATCTTTTCCACAAGGATGAAGCAAACTACGGTAGAAAAGCGATTAACTCTTATAAGAAATTTTGAAGATGGTGAAAGTTATAGCGAAATCGTGACGATTATTAGGAGACATGTCAGTACTGTGCAGTATATTGCAAAACGATATGGAAACGAAAATAGAGTAAGCAATAAGTCAAGAAAGCTCCAAACAAACAACAAACTGGATGCATACGATGAAAGATGCATACTACGAAAAATTAAAGACAATCCAAGATTAGTACCCCAAAACTTACTAACAAAGTCCAAACAAACTTAGGGAAAAGTGTAAGTCCGGAAGCAATAAGAAGAGTGTTAAGAAAAGAAAATTCTTTTTAAGCAAGAGATTATTTGAACGAAGATTTCGATTTTCGGAAAGAGACTCTATTTTGGAAATAGAGAGATGGAAGTAAATTTAGTATCTTTCATTCCCATGGTAAAATTACGTTGTGACGATGAACTAACGAAGAGTTCAAAATACAAAATTTAAACTCTACCGTGAATCATGGAGGCCAATAAATAATGGCTTGGGATTGTATGTCTGCTGCTGGAATGGATAGTTTAGCGTTTATCGAAGGCAACATGAAGAAACACGATTATGTGAAAATCTTGGAAAATAATTTAAAGAACAGTGCTGAAAAATTAGGAATTTTAGATCGCTTTAAATTTTATAGCGACAACAACCCTAAATAAATATCACATGTAGGTAGGATGTGGTTTCTTTATAATTGCCCTAAAATAATAAATCCTCTCCCCCCGCCCCCTCCCCCCATTACATTATTTGCACGTCATAGACCACGCCTGACATGAACTAAAAATTAGAATCCAGAAATATACTGTAGCGACCATCATTCTCACTCTCGCCACTAGATGGATTCCAACTTCAAGGAGGTTCGAGCACTTTCTCGCAAGTTCTCGAGAAACCTCCACTTCCTACATACAGTGGGCCCTCGACTTTCGCACCTAATTGGTTCCTGAAAGTGTGTGCGAATGTTGAACGTTCGAAAGTAGAGGGATGTAAAAAAATATGCACCAAAAACTGTGTTTTTAAAGTATTGGGTTGTTCGGAAAGTAATTTCGTTTTTTCCCGACAGAGGTCTTTATTGTATTTTTTCGCACCCAACTTCACACTTCAGCCGCATAATCGTCATATGTTTTAAGAGCTGATACAGCAAGGCTTGTGTGTGAAAAAGTCCAATTGATTCTACGCAGTAGTTTTTGGTTGGTGCCCTTTTAAATATGGAGAGTGAAAAACAGCATTTGCGTCATATTTTACTTTTTTACTATAGAAAAGGTAAAAATGCTGTTCAGGCCAGAAAGAAATTAACCGATGTGTATGGAGAAGATGTATTGACAGTACGCCAGTGTCATCACTGGTTTGCAAAATTTCGATTCGGCAATTTTGATGTCGAACGTGCACCATGTTCTGGAAGGCTAGTTGAAGCTGATGAAGACACAATAAAGGCATTAGTTGACTCAAACCGGCGAATAACAGCACGTGATATCGGTGAGAGGTTATGTTTATCAAATTCAACTGTTTATGCCCACTTTAAAGACCTAGGGTTTACCTCGAAGCGGGATATGTGAGTTTCCCATGTTCTCACGGAGAGAAATTTGTGTCGTCGCGACGACGTCCGTGATTCGCTTCTTAAACGTCACATAAACGATCCATTTTTGAAGCGCATTATTACTGGAGACGAAAAATGGGTTGTATATAACAATGTCAAACGCAAGAGATCATGGAGCAAAAAAGATGACCGGTTCCAAGCATTTCGAAAGCCAATATCCATCAAAAAAAGGTGATGCTGTCCGTTTGGTGGGATTTCAAGGGAATCGTTTCTTTTGAGCTCTTACCGGATAACACAACAATTAATTCCGAAGTCTACTGTCATCATCTGGACAAACTGAATGATGCACTTCAACAGAAAAGGCCAGAATTAATCAACAGAAGAGGTGTAGTGTTGCACCAAGATAATGCGAGACCTCATACAAGTTTGGTCATTCGCCAAAAGCTTTTACAGCTTGAATGGGATATACTGTCACACCCACCATACTCTCCAGATCTCGCGCATCCGGATTGTTATTTGTTCCGGTCACTGCAAAATTTTTTAGACGGTAAAACATTTGATTCAAACGAGGACGTCAAAAATCACCTAGATCAGTTTTTTGACAGCAAAGAGCAAAAATTTTATGAGCGTGGAATCATGCTGCTACCAGAGAGATGGCAAAAAGTATTGGAAAAGAATGGCAAATATATAATTTAATAAAATATGTATTTATTATACGGAAATTGTCTTTCATTTTCACAAAAAAAGACGAAATTACTTTCTGAACAACCCAATATTTATTTATCAATATGTATACACAATGAAGTTAAAGAGGAGTGTTAAGTGCTTTCGGGTGTTTCCTTTATAAACTTGTCAAGAGTTAGTTAAATACTACCCTTTTTCTTCTTTTCTTGATAAACATTTCTATATATATATATATATATATATTTCCGACTGTAGAGGATTAAAAAGTTGAATTTTTAAAAATGTGCGAAGTAGCGAATTGTGCGAAAGTCGAGGGCCACCTGTATATTGTGGACAGAAGTGAATACCAACATCTTCCACGTTTTCTAACAATTGACAAATTAATATATTTATATAATAATATTTAAATATGGCCAACAATTCTAAATAAACTATTTTAAACACAAAGATTGACTCTATCTTGAAAATTCTTTCCTCTCTCTCACTCTTATTAACTCATGTTTTTATCAACATTCACACTAGATTTCACTCGCACATATTATATTTATTTCATACGAAATAACTTTCATTTATTCTACCTCAATACCATTCACGCGTATAAAACCAACACTCACACTCTCACGAAACCAATACTCACATATATAACTCCTAGATTTCGTGGTCGCAAGTACAACAACCGTGGGGGGACTATAATACTGTTAAAAATAAAAATGATTTGAAAAGAGAATTAATAGAGAAATTATTAGGGGTGAAATGGAGGGGGATGGTTGGGTTAAATAATGTAATTCCCGGTGGCTGATCGTGTTTTACTCTCATCCAATATTCTCTTCTTTTTCACATAAAACTGATCCCATCAAACTGTCTCGTCGCTTCTCAGCTTGTCCTTTTTAAAGATGGCCTTGTCTAACTGCGGATCGTCGCTTCGTTTGGGACTCAGGTTATCGCTGTTGCGTGCCCTCACTCACGCCCCCTTATCGGTAACCTAGGCTCGCTTACTTTTACAAAATGCAGCAAAATTGAACTTAATTTGGAAAAATTAATTAGATTAAATTAATTAATTAGACTGAAGAATTGGTTGGATCGATGAAAAATAGATTGCGTAAGGTAGAACGTAGTCGTGTGATAGCAGTCTATTTGGACAGCGCCACCATGCATAGAGATCTATACTGCTTTGAGGAAACTGTCAGCCTATCAGTCTCCGAAGCAGGACTAAGTGACGCAATGGGTCCTCACAGGGCCTATGAAACCCTGACTCAAAGGCTTAACAACACCACACTCTATCGATAATTCACCATCACGCATCTCGCAAGACCAAGCCTCCGCGCATTTGTACATAATGAAATATAATTCAAGTTTAAAGTCAAACCTTTATAAACCTCGATCGTTTTACCACACTCGAGGGAACCATTTTACTCGTTCCTACTTTTACCAAGTATTAATGGTCATCTTCACCCCTCCAAAAAGAAAGAATGTAAGTACAGAGTCAGTTCCTTCTCCGTCGATTCATAGAACATTATTGTATTCTCTGACGTAGTATCGTTGTAGAACTTCATGTTGCCTTCGATAAACGCTAAACTATCCATTCCAGCAGCAGACATACAATCCCAAGCCATTATTCATTGGCCCCCATGATTCACGGTAGAGTTTAAATTTTGTATTTTGAACTCTTCGTTAGGTCATCGTCACAACGTAATTTTACCATGGGAATGAAAGATACTAAATTTACTTCCATCTCTCTATTTCCAAAATAGAGTCTCTTTCCGAAAATCGAAATCTTCGTTCAAGTAGTCTCTTGCTTAAAAAGAATTTTCTTTTCTTAACACTCTTCTTATTGCTTCCGGACTTACACTTTTCCCTAAGTTTGTTTGGACTTTGTTAGTAAGTTTTGGGGTACTAATCTTGGATTGTCTTTAATTTTTCGTAGTATCCATCTTTCATCGTATACATCCAGTTTGTTGTTTGTTTGGAGCTTTCTTGACTTATTGCTTACTCTATTTTCGATTCCATATCGTTTTGCAATATACTGCACAGTACTGACATGTCTCCTAATAATCTTCACGATTTCGCTATAACTTTCACCATCTTCAAAATTTCTTATAAGAGTTAATCGCTCTTCTACCGTAGTTTGCTTCATCCTTGTGGAAAAGATGAGTATAATTATGTACAAAAATGAATCTAGGATATAAGGTGTGAATAAACAGTTTATAAGAGCTAGATTCGGGAAACGAATGTTTATATAAACATTAGATGAAAATTGGGGGTTTAGACGAAATGTGTCACGTACCCTCTTGACACTCTTACACGAGTCGGTCAGTCATCACAGATATAGAGTCACACAGTCTCTCCTCGCTGGAGAGTACCTCGGAATACTCCGATTCACTGCAGTCTGTATTTTCGATTCGACTCTCGATAACGCGTAACTCTCGCAATCACAACTCTCGGTCTCAACTCTCTCAAGGACTACCTCAACTCTCTAATGACTATCTCAAAACTCTCCTCTATCTTCCAGAGTGGGCCCTTTTAAGCCCGTCTGGAAGGCAAGAGCTTCCCCCGAAAGAGGAGAAAGCTCCCTCCACGTAACGCTCTGGGGTGGAAGGGATTCCTCCTTTAGGTTAGGCTCTCCGAAGGGTCACCCACGCGGGGACCCTTCCCGAGAGGTGCCCACGGACGCGTCACCCCCGGTTTACAATGGGGAAAACCGGGGTTGAGCGAGGCTACCTCACACGGCCTGGCCCCAACTTCCCCAGGTTCGTCTGGCCGCCAGACGCTAATGGGGCCTCTATACCTGGGTAAGTCAAAAAATATCCTACAATATAGAAACGATTAATCGGTCTATAACGTTCTTCAACCGAGTTTCAACAAAAATTTAATTGAAACAACTTGTTACGGACCCAATCCGTTCGCTCGAAGATCATTGTGGTGGGCACGGATGATGGTTTGTAAGGCCAACGTGTGCAGTAGATCCGACTCGAATTTACCAAATGATTCGCCAGGCTTCGACTCGGTGTTCCAATGATTGGACGATGCCACGCAGTCCTTCAGATGATTATGTCCGATTTGATTACGTAGCAAATAACCACTCAACGATGAATGACTATTCGCAAAGACTTGTTGAGTCGTTGAGAGTGACTTGTTGTGATGTGTTTGGAAATTGATCCACGACTTGTAGAATAACTTATTAAAAGTGACGCGGTTGCTCTTGTCTCTCATGAACGACTGACTCCGTGATTCACGATCTTCCGAAGCCCAACAGTGCCGAAAGATCGTCAAAGGAAAAGGGGGTTTCCTGATTAGCAGATATTCGGACCAAAGGTGGGCCCTCGGTCCTCGAATCAGTTGCCCCCAAAGAAGGGAGGAACGTCTTCCACGACAAGGTCGCTGGTGGAGGAAACCCCTCCTTCAGAGTGGATTTGTTGGAGGGCCACCCGCATATTCATCACCCTTCTTGAGAGGTGACCGTGTGTTTATAGTTTGGAAAGTCGTGGCCATCGCACATAGTCTGATCCTTCTTTTCACAGACCCATTGTCAGCCAAATCCTAAGTGCTGTTGCCTGGTTTCTAAAATTAGTCGCTAAAGAATGCCTCGTGTCCGGTGACCACAGGAAATATAGAACAGTTTGCAAAAGTGTACCGTAAACGGATAAAAATGGAAAATACCGAACATGGAATAAAACAGCACTTAGGGTCTGGCTGCTAGAAGACCGTAACAAGTACTGTGAATCGGTAAGGAAAAATCGGTATATCGATAAAGTGTTGTCGACGAAACAGAAAGACAGCATGACAGCTGACAGTTTAGCTGGATGGTCCAAATGGATAAAAATGGAACGAGACAAGAAAGAACAACGTTGTTGATTAATATTTTAAGAACAATAAAGGTTTGTTTGTTTTCTATCGAAATTACTTGCGTGAATTTTGGGACACCCTATGTGTTATTATGCTATGAGAGTAGTATTCATGTGTGGATGTATGAGTGTAGGTAAGGGAGTATCTAGATGTAAACAAAGTCCATGTTCTGACTCATAACAGTGACAATAATAAATATCTCTCTATCTAGTCACTCCTCTAATTCGCATGACGTGCGTCATGATATTTATTGCACAGTGTGCTGAAATACCGAAAAACTGGACTAACATTAGCCCTTTGCACTGTGATTTAATTTCGAAAAATATATGTTTAGGAAGGGTATTTAATTTCACTATCATTTATAATCACTATACCACTGCACCGTTCACTATAAGATTATGTAAAAATTAAAAAATTTTTAAATACAGTAGCGTATTTCGTAGAATTTTTTGAGGAAGCATTCATCCAGAAACAATATTAGAGGAATGGTCAATATTGACAGAACGGTAAAATATATATCGGGAACTAGTAAGCGGAATTTTGGCCCCACGCAGCCATTGTTCGCGCAATTAGCTTCACCAGGGCCGTAGCTACGCGTAATCATCGTCCAGTAGATCTCATTTTTCATATACGTCATATGCATATATTTTCGTGTACTTTTTCATACCAATCGCAAAATTATAAGAAATTTATCTACATCACTTGTGATTTGAAACAGTTTCGTTATTCAGTATATAAATGCCAATGATTTTTTAATACGAAGTTGTTAAAAAATAAACTTCTACCTAACTTTTAAGATGAGAATAAATCTCCTAATGTTTTTACTATCCGTGTAATACTTCATTTGAGACAAAAATGCAAAGGAAGTAAAAATATTTCGATATACATAGATATATGTATCCTGAAAATTTATCCTATGAAAGTACAAATGCAGTTATAGTTTGTGAAAAATGTATAAATTATCAAATTTATCATTAATAACAAATTAAAACTGTTATTGTTCTTAAGTACCGACTAGCCTACGCGACGTGCTCTCGTGTACTCGACAACTTTTTGCTTTGTAAGTCATCCTCACGACACGTGCTCGACACTGATTTCCAGTCACTGTCAATCTCATCATGCATCGGGTTCCAGGGTGACCCCCTCGGATCAGTGCGTCTTCTGACCTCGACGGGGCGGTCCGCTGCCTAAGTCGTACGCGACTGGGGCTCGGGCACATGCTAGCTGACGGACTAGTACCATCTACGGTTAGACCACAGGGATGATTAAGTTCTACCCCGTGTGGCTGGGATGCGAAGTGTCTGTCTTGGCCGACAACCGCCCAGCAGGGCCCTCGCGTTGACACTAGAAGTTTCATTGGTTCAGGGACTATCCTTGGTCCACGTGTAAGTTTTGACGAGAACGACAGTGACTGAACTTGAGCTAGGCCCGATCGAGAGAGTGCCGAGGCATGAAGTTATCTCTGTACATGGGAGTACATCGCCTAGGCTAGTCGGTCTTTCGAATAATCGCGAATTCGATCGGGCGCGTCGCGATTTTAACTTAGTTTTCCTTTGCTCGCGTTTTTCATACTTGATTCTCGAATTTTGTGGGAACTTGGAAATATTAGAGTTTGTTAGCGTTGCGACAGTAGAGTAATAAATTTTAGTATACCGAATCGAAGTCCCTTTGATAAGAATTTGACGAGAACGACAGTGACTGAACTTGAGCTAGGCCCGATCGAGAGAGTGCCGAGGCATGAAGTTATCTCTGTACATGGGAGTACATCGCCTAGGCTAGTCGGTCTTTCGAATAATCGCGAATTCGATCGGGCGCGTCGCGATTTTAACTTAGTTTTCCTTTGCTCGCGTTTTTCATACTTGATTCTCGAATTTTGTGGGAACTTGGAAATGCGTCGCGATTTTAACTTAGTTTTCCAAAAAACAATCTTTGGGATACGATACCAAGGTAAGATCTATGCACCAAAGTTGAAATATTAGTTATAACTTAGTTGTAAGTTAGTTATAAATTAGTCATCATTTAGTTATAATTTAATAATAAACCAGGCATTAATTAGGTATAAGTTAATTATAAGCTAGTCATTATTTATAAGTTAGACATTATTTAGACATAAGTGAATTATAGATTATACATAAGTTAGCAATGATTTAGTAATAAGTTTAAGATATGTCTTATCTCTTGCAAATTTTCAATGTTCTCTTTGAACTTTGAAAATTAAGAGTGGACCATATCTGCTAAAGTAATGTGTAAATTAAGAAGAGCTCAGTAGGTAAAGTAAGGTAAGTAAGGTAAGTAAGGTAAGTATGGTAAATAGCCTAAGTAAAATCATTAAAATCTTCTGAACGAATAATCTACATATAGTATGTATATTCACGCAAATACTGCGAAATTTGTCTCTATGAAGTTCCTGGAAAGTGACGTCATTTCTTGGAATCGATCGGCAAACAACCTCCTGTCATGTTATGCTATCCTGATACAAAATCATAAAATCGGTCGAAAAATTCTCGCAGAGGCGGCAAAAGTATTGTCCGAGAATTCCTGAAAATGACGTCATTTCTTGGAACTGTCTCGACAAGCAACCTCCCATCATATTATGTGCTCCTGATACAAAGTCGCGAAATCGACCAAAAATTTTTCTTCGGGGCCGCAAAAGTATTGTCCAGCAAGGCGACAAAGGTATTGTCCACAGGGGTGGTAAAAGTATTGACCAAAACCGGCAAAGGTATTGACCAAAGGCGGCAAAAGTATTGCCCAGAGGGGGCAAAAGAATTGTCCAAAAGCTGCAAAAGTATTGTCCATGTAAGCTGCAAAAGTATTGACCGGGAATTCTTGGAGAAGATGTAATTTCTTGGATCTGTCTCGGTGATAGACCTCTTCTCATGTTATGTATTCCTAATACAAAATCGAGAAATTGGCAACAAAATTTTCGCCAGGCTGCAATAGTATTGTCCCGTGAATTCTTGTAATTTTATCAGCGAGACAGCTCTTTTGGTATAATGTTTGCCAAATACAAAATCGCAAAATAAAAGTTTCAGGACACATGAAATTATAACTTTATATGGTAAGTCGAGACAATGAAATCTTTGATTATGATAATTGTAACAAAATTAGGAATAGAGAGATGAATTTTATATTTTACATATGTATTGTTATATGATAGAGTCTCTTATATCTATTTTAAATTATATTTTCAAAATATGCAACAGTATAATATGTCAAGTATATAGAAAATGTCTGTTGCATTGATCAAGATGTTTATATTCGGCGTGTAAAAATGTTTATGTAAGAAAAATAAATTCTGCAAAAAAAGAAAATAATTTCTATTTTTTCCCTTCAACTTATTAACACATTAAACTCCATGCCGGCTTTTCTTGCCGTTCCATTCACGCGCAGTTAGCTGTCATGCGGGCACTTCCGGGCCGTACAGACCAGCGAAGCTTGAACGGAAAGTCTAGTACCGATCTCTAGAGATTAGTGTGGCATTTAACGTGTTAATAATGAAAATAAAGGTCAGAGTTACTCCGCCACAACGATATGTCCCACATGAGCACTTCATGTCAAATTTATTTTCTATCATCTTTGATACACCGCCACATGAATAAAAGAAGAAACCTGTTTTACCCTATTCAAAAATAATTTCAATATGACCTTAATGGAACCCGTTATACCGCGCTAATGCTTTCAATAAGATAGACAAGGATAGAATATCAAACGAAATTCGATCAGCGCCATCTATGATTTTGGATTCAAAGCTCTGAGAAGTAACAGGAATATAGAATGCGCGAGGAGGTCGTCTAAACTTAGTCAGGTGAAAGACAAGGACAGCAAGCAGTTAGAAAAGGACAGAGACGACGCCGCAGTGAAAAATCACAAATTTCTAAGTTTCTATGAATAATTTATGAACATTTATAGCTAGAACTTTGGGCAACATTTTCATGCAATTTGCGGAAATAATTTGTGACTAATTAGCTTGTTATTAATAATTATTTGAAGGTGTACGTGATTTGATAATAACAACCGGCATGATTGTCAGCCAAAATATTTTATTATGAATAGAATTAGGAGTAAAATATAAACAAAAAATGAATTCTATTCATAAATTTGTTGCATAAAAGATAGTTATTAATGACAAAATTATTAGGATTTTCGACAATAGCTTAATTACTTCGTACAATGATTAGTAATAATTAGTTAATTAACGAAAAATTTATATCTAACATAATATTAGAAAGTTCTTAAAGGGTGCATCTTTACAACGCAATTATAAAAGTTCACAAATTGTTCACAGAAATTGAATAATTTGATCACTTTCTTTTCAAGTCAATCGTATTGGTGAATCATTATTCTCTATCCTTTTTTAAGAGTAGTGAAAATCGTTGATTGTCGCTAAGATAGTCAATAAGAAAGACTTGCAATCAGCGCCATCTGTGATTTTTTACTCGAAGCTTTTGATAATCAGCGCCATCTATGATTTTCAACTGGAAACTTACGGAGGTTGTCGGATACCTCCTCGCGCATTCTGTGTTCCTGTTACTTTCTTGAGCTTCGAGTCCAAAATCATAGATGGCGTTCTAATGCAGCCAATAAGGTAGGGTTTTGAGCAGCGTCATCAATTTAAATTACAGTGGACCACCACATCCACTTAGGAGACCTAAATAACCTAACAATGAGACATTCGAATTCTCAAATAGAGATAAATACAAACGAAAAAATAAAATTTGAAAGAACAAAAAATAATTAAAACCTGCAAAAAAGAAAATAATTAATACATGAAATAAAAAAACAATTATTAATACGTGAGAACAAAAGAAATTATTAAATTGTTTGAGGGTCCGGGGTATGGATGGAGTGGCCAACTCCGATACCTCACTTCAGACCCCATCTTCCCTTCTTCGCACTAACAAAATTTCAGCGTGTCACTTACGAAGTCAAACCGACAAATGACTACACATTGACTCGTCACCGTTTATATAGACCCCGATCGGCCGAACATCGACGGAAATTTCCGAATTTTACCGATTCCGTTAACTATTACTTTTCCGCTGTAATAGCTAATAATTTATTAATTTTTTCACTTTTATTACAAAATCACATTGTCACCAATTTGTTATTAACAATAAGTATTATTATTTATAAACTTTTTGTAAATTATAGGTACATTTTAACATAACTACGTTATAAGTGCAAGTAATAATCTATATAATTTATTAACTTTTTCACTTTTATTCGAAATTTACCTTCTGAACACTATGTTATTAACAATATTAATTTGTTACTAATGATAAATACAATAATTTATAAACTGTATTTAGGCTTTTGCAAAATAAATTTCGATGATGCGTTTATGTTAAGTATTTTTATGTTTCAAGCAATTTCTTATTAACAGTTTGAATTTGTTATTAATGATAAGTTTGATAATTTATACATTTTTTATAAACTATGACTGCATTTGCACTTTCATAGAATAGATTCCCAGTATATGCACGTATATGTGTATCAAAATATTTTTATTTCCTCTGTACCTTTGTCTAAAATAAAGTATTGCCATGATAGTGAAAACGTTAGGAGATTTATTCTCATCTTAAAAGTTAGATGGAAATTTATTGTTTAATAAATTTGTATTAAAAAGTTATTGGTATTTATGTATCGAATAACGAAACTGTTTTAAATCGCAAGTGATTTAGAGAAATTTCTTATAATTTTGCGATTGGCATGAAAAAATACACGAAAATATATGCATGTCGTACATATAAAAAATGAGGTCTAATGGACGACGTTTTTGATGTCGATTACGCGTAACTACGGCCCTGATGAAGCTAGATGTGCGAACAATGGCTGCGTGGCGGCAAAATCCCGCTTCCGCGTTCCCGATATATACTTTACCGTTCTGTCAACATTGAACATCAGCCTAATATTGTTTTTGGATGGTATCTTCTTCGAAAAAGCCTGCAGAATACGCTCCTGTTCACCAAATTCTTGCTAGATAAAGAAATTTTTCTAAAAATGCAAGAATATGCGTAGAAAGTACGCGTGACGACTTATTTTTCAATTTCGATAACCAATTATAATTATTCAGAAGCACGAATAATTATAACTATGCACATTGATTAACTCGGCATACTGTCACCTAACTTTTAAGACAACAATGGTCGCCCTAACATCCTTACGTTCCACGTAATACTTCGTTTTAGGCAAAAATTGTGCGTTTTTAGAAAAATTCATATTTTTCGGAAATTGTGGGCGATAGAAATATTTTGCTTACGGATTCGCATTCAGGAAAATAAAGTCTATAAGAATCACCTAACGGATATTAAAATGGAGATTAAAATTCGCGTTAAATAGTAGTCTTTGATCTATTTAGATACTCTGTGCATTCATACATTAAAATATATTTTTAGAACCGACTGTATTTCGATTTCTGGATTTTATCATTATCCTGCAACTGGTCTAGCAACTATTTATCTCCTTTCCCAATTAATTTCACTATTTTGCACCCTCTCTGTTCTAATATTGCTACTTGCAGATGACTTAACCCGTGTCTGATAAAATTCTTCCCGCTCTATCCAGCTTTTCGTTTCAGCTCTACTGCTCACCTTTCCTTTTACACACAAAATTTTGACGCCCTAATTCCAGCCCTATTTGCTATTCCGTCCCTTTTTGTTTCCTCCGGAGCTACACACCTCGGAGTACTCCTTTCTAGGCCTAGGCATCGTTTCGTATATTTTGTTTGCACTGCTTCTAAATTATCCCAGGCTTCCCACTCGAAAATTTCGGCCTCTTACGATAATACGCTCGACCTAACCGAACTCCCAAACGTATATGTACTGCGCGTTCGAGAAAAGGAGGCACATCGAGTTTACATCCTCACGGATGATTAATTCCACTGACACCTTCTTGATCACAGACAGTGACTACTATTAGCCGAAAACGGCGACCGGTTATCTTCGTGAACACGTCGTGTCTTCTTCTGTCGAACGCACAGTACATACATTCCTCTAGAAAATTCGTCCCTAAATTTCCCCTTTCCAATTCCCCACATTTGCCTAATAATTACACATTGGCCTCCTTCACTCGCTCCTTTGCATGCTTCATTCCGCCATTTAGTGGTGAGACTATACAGGGTGTCCCTGAAAGATACGTATCTGCAGGCATCAGGTAATTCTCCATAAAAATTACGAAAAAGATATCGCAATTACCTCTCTTATACTGGGCTGAGTTTTCGACAAGATCGAATTTAAAAATTCGTTTCGTATTTTTCGTAATTAGACGAGCATAATTTTTTATACTTCGAGGATAAATTATTTTCTTTTTTTTTTTTTTTTCAATAGTGAGAGAACGTTATTTATGAACATGATGAGTTATATACGTCGATTTTCTATAAATAATAATATATAATTCGATATAATTCGATTTTCTCAAAAACAATGTTCTAAACTGAAGAAAGTTATTTTATATTTTTGTCATATTCTCTTTCGAGAAACTACCTAGCATCTATATTTCGAAGACACTCTGTATAAATGAATTTATCAATAGAACATGAGGATTCTCTTTTAGAAAAAATTCCCACGTTAATGGAGGCAGACCAGTACGACATAACCTCTATCATAACCTTTCTTAAAAAATTCATGGATAATGTATGGCAGGAGGGAGCGATGTAAAATTTCCACAGGCTTTATTTTTAACTTCAAACTACCTACAAAAAAATTCAGGTAAAATATATCACAACAGAAATAAACGAAAAAAAATGTTGAATTAATCATCTGCAAAATGGAGCGGATTTTTATGGTGGATAGGATACAGTACAGAGAAAAAATTTGCATAGGATGAAAAAATATGGCGAAGAAAGACAAATAATGTGACAATCGCACTAGTCATAGTATTAAATTTTAGAGCTTCAAACAAGTTCAAGGAAAAATCACGAAGTTGAAGGTGATAGGAAAAGACAAATTGTTCCTAGGAAATAATTTTTTTGAAAAATTTTCCGAATTTTAGTTCTTAGACAGAACCACGTGTCTTGGAAATATGCTCAAAAAATTTCAGTGATTGGAACCTCGGTTCCTTTGTTATGCTGTTTACGATGGTCAAAAGCGGTGTTCTGAGAAAATTGAGGTTAAACGTTTGGTTGACAACAATGTATGCTTGAGTCAGAGTGAATCTCGGGTATGCGCCAGTAGATGGAGGGTGCTGTAGTGGCGCTAGTTTATCGAATTTCATCGGGTATTTTGCACTCGATACAGCAAAGGACAGAAAATTTTTTAAAACAGTGAAAGAAGAAATCAATTTTTGGAAGATTCCAGGTCCGCCCCCTTAAAAGTGTGTCCCCCACCCCTTCGATCGAAGTATTCCTTCGTCGTTTGGTTCTCGCATTAAGAATATCTCTGTAAACGAATTGAAAAGAGTAATCAACGATTTTTCCGACCATATGCACCACGTATGGTAAGTCCTATGTCTATTTATAACCACAACTATGTGGGACTTCAATCTCAGCGTGATTTACGACGAACTTGAGGAACGAGGTGCCTCATCTGCACTTCTATTTTCCTGCAAGGTTATTAACCTTATCAATATTAATTCTTCGCTTTCAGTCTCGTGCGCATCGAGTCTAAGCACAGAAGAATGAGCACAGGAAGATGAGCATCGGGCCTTAAATGGTTGCGTGGACGCAACGGTGAATAGGAACAGATGTCGAATGCGAATGGAGAACTCGTTGGACCTAGCGATTCCTTGGTTTCTCGTTTGAGAAAATCAGGAACAACGTGTTCGTCGCGGAGGAATACGAGGGATCGTGGAAAGTGGAATGGAAAGAAGCGGATCGATCGAAAGAACCTGGGGCAAATCGATGTCGCACGGAGTTAGGCTCGCAACTCTCCTAATCAGCTTTCCGCTGCACGACACGAGACCTTTCAACAAGCGAGCATATCCAAACGTCTACCGGTTTTAACATCGTACACCTAGTTGGACAAGTTGTCGTGCTTTTAATACGAAATACGCGATAAGAGAGAGAGAGAGAGAGGGGATGGGACTGACGCGTGTTATTTGCTTTGTGGTTGATCTTACGCTACGATTTTGACCTTGTTGATATTGTTTAGCATCGCTTTACGATATTTGCTGTGCATATTTACAGTGTGATACAAAGTGCCAGCACGCTCCACGATTTTCACTGTTCCTCGAGCAATTTCTAGGCGGTATACAGGGTGTCCAATAAGGTTGGGATCAAACTTAGACTACGCGTGATTGAGACCAACTTGATGAAAGAAGTTCATATAAACTTATATCGGGAAATTATTTGTTAAAAGATATAAGCCTTGAAAGATATTACTGATTTTATATGATACTTGTAAGAAATGTTCGAAAAGGAGGATGTTAAAAAAAGGCCATTTTTGGAATCGCTTGAAAATGAAAAATTTCTTTATCACTTTGCCAAGGAACGATGGGAAAGTTGTCAAAAATGAGTAGAAATATGCGAAAATGAGACTGATCGAACATACTCGAGCCTCATGATTCGTCATCTTCCTCTTCGGTACTGGGTCAGTGATTGGTTATATGGACGGTTATATAGCGAATATTTAGGGACTACATCATGGGTCTAAAAATAATGCATCAATTCCAAATGAACTGTTGTTAGAAACCAATACGTGCAATCAATTTGAAGCGCACGATGTTTTCCTCGTGGACCGTGGTTTTTGAGACTCTCTGGAGGAAGTCACGAGAAGAGAATTCATCGCTAAAATGCCATCGTTTGCAGATGGACTTTGGAAACCATTGACAGTTGAACGAGCCAATCAATCACGACTCGTTACAAAAAATTGGTTATGGTCGAAGTAATTAATGGACGCATAAAAAGCTGTTTTATAAATGTATTCAAAATATTACATTGCCCGCTTGATTTCACGACTTCGAAATAGCTTGTGCCATTCTAAACGCAATGTTTCATCCAATACATACCTCTGCCCTTGATCACCTAATTATAGACAGGATTTTCCAATATTCGAATCAGATTAATTCTTTGGGACAACGGGTACACATAGAAAACATGGACATACGGCGAGCAGATTTCCAACATATAGAAGTCAATTAGAATCTTATCAGGATTGAGTTACGAAGATCTATGCTTATATAAAATGGAGATTTCGATTTCCAAATTGCATCACCATCGTATCGCATAGATTATCAAAAATGCCAAGTCACCGTAGAACCAAATAACAGTATTTTACTGAAAATGAAACTGCTTCCACGGCATTCGAATACTTTAAAATATTTTGTATACGTATTGTATGATATTATTTCGGGAAAGAAATCGCGAATCGGCCAATGCAGATTCGGGATTTCTTATTTTGGAAAAACAAATTATAAATCGGTCAAAGATCTATGCGTGACATGTTTCTAGAAGCAAATCGAAACCGATACCGTTATGAAAGACTATTCTTGGTAGCAAAGCTAAGATGCATGGTCTTTACGGGGACGTGAAACGCAGGTCAACAAAATTGTAATCGTCGCGAGGAGCGAATCGCGAATCTCGAAAATGACGTGCTTTTTATGAGAGCAAATCGCTAATGGGCTGAATTATATCAGCCAGTTAGCGATTGGAAAAAGCACGCCATCGAGCTTTGCGAAAAGCATGAAAAAAGGACCCCCGATGACACAGGGAGAGTCCTGAGTGAAGAAGCGTGGAAGAGTCCTCGTTGAAATAGATTGTGACCTATACCTGCGTGAGTCGTTCGGTGTAGGAGAGAGTCTAATTAGAGCGTGTTTCCGTGTGTTACAGTTACGTTATTTTAGTGTTATTTTCTTGCGTTAAATTAGTTTTCCGAGTTTAGCGTTCGTATTATTCTGTTCATACTGTTCTGTCCGTTTTCGGTGTCTCAAACCGTTCACGCAGACCCAATATTCCTTCGATTAAAGATGGAACATATCAATATTTAATTCCTGTACGCCGAATACGGTAAAACCTGTTTTTGGCATCCTACAATATTAATAGATAAAAGTAAAGTCGTTCTTGCACCCAGCTGTGGATGCAAAGTTGGGTAACGCGTTGTTGGGTGCTGTTCCCACGTAGCAATGCTTATATGGTATTTCGAGTTTGCTCGATTCAAACCTTCGATTCATTTGTCAGCTGAAATCCTCGCTAATTATTTGGAAGATGGTTCAGTATCCGAAGAGGAGGACGACGAGAGATGACGCTTGGGTATGTTCGATCAGTCTCATTTTCACATACTTTGACTCATTCTTGACAACATTCCCGTCGTTTCTCAGCAAAGTGAGACAGGTTTCTTTTGTTCCTTGGTTGACCTAGAATTTTTCGGACTGACCCTCAAACCCTCGATGATTTTCGTAAAGCTACGTGTACATGCAGTGGAAAACTTGCGATACTACAATAGTAGTAGTAAAAGTAATAACAGTAATAGTAGTAATCGATTCCATTTCTATTGTCACGGATCAGATATTTTGACTCATTTTTGACAACATTCCCGTCGTTTCTCAGCAAAGTGAGACAGGTTTCTTTTGTTCCTTGGTTGACCTAGAATTTTTCGGACTGACCCTCAAACCCTCGATGATTTTCGTAAAGCTACGTGTACATGCAGTGGAAAACTTGCGATACTACAATAGTAGTAGTAAAAGTAATAACAGTAATAGTAGTAATCGATTCCATTTCTATTGTCACGGATCGCATTTACAATTCTTGTTCTACAAGTTCGATCGCTAGTTTGCTGAAGATTCCAATGAAAACGTCACTGAAAAGATTACCCCTATTGAAAGGTTGACAGCTCTATCTGAACTTTGGTGGAAGATGTCCCTTTTATAGTCAACAGCCGATTGTTACTATGTCCGAACATTCTGGAAGCTGCTGGATTGTTCTACCCTAAATTTACGATCCGCTCTTACTAGGCCGAATACCGAGTAGATATGAAAATCTCGTATCAGTATTTTTGTAAATCAACTCGTTTGCATGGTCCCATAAATATAATAGAATTTAAGAGGCGTCAGGTCGGATGACCTAGGTAGCCCACTGATTAGGTCCGCCATGACAGATTCAACGTTGAGTGAATTATCTATCAAGAAATTCACGTGCATGCCGTCCATAACGTGGCACCATCACCTTGAAACGATATTTCATAGGATGTTTTCAATAAGAAATTACGCAACACATCGTGAAGATTATTTTGCAATAACTACAAACAAAATTGAGCTGGTAGTGTGCATGACATCCTACAAGGACTTATCAATTTGTCACGTATAAACGTATACTATTCTCTACAACGAATTCTAAGACGAATTTTCTGTGCAAATTCTTAAATGCTTATATCTTTTCAATAAAGCCTTCTCAGATAAAAGAAATTTTTCATCCATTTCATTTTAGTAACACGTAGTCTCAGTTCGGTCCAAATCTTTTTGAACACCGTGTATCTGGGCAAAAGGAAATCGTCGATTATAAATCAAATTTGAATTTAAAGGGGAAGGTTCTCTATTCTACTATTCCCAGCAGTTGATGAAGATATTGGAAAAGAGTTACTATCTTTGGAATATATCGGTAGAAATAGCAAAAACCGATAGTTCTTATTTATTTATTTAATTAGTCCAAGATGATGAGCAGTTTTTGTGACAGAAAATATGTAAGAAGCCTTTGCGTTTTCGAAAAACAAAATCTCGTTAATCTGTTTTCTTGGTGCCTGTGTTGCCATTCTGTGGCTAATATATTGACACGTAATAAATAGCAGCGCAAACAAACGTACGCGAAATAACGATATGTACGTGCAAATGCTTACGTAGCTTCGCGATACTTCTCTATACGTACTAAAACTGCAGTACGTGACAAAATAATAGCACATTCCATGATTTCCAGTGTCCTTGGAGTAACTTCAAAGTCGATATATCTCGGCAAAAGAAAATCTGATTATAGATAAAATTTAATTCTACAGTTGATAAAGGTATTGAAGAAAGATTACTATTTGGAATATTTTATTAAAAATAGAAAAACTCGATAGTTTTTATTTATTTATTTAATTAGCCCAAGATTATGAGCAGTTTTTGCTACAGAAAATATGTAAGAAGCCTTTGCATTTTTGCAAAATAAAATCTTCGTTGATCCGCTTTCTTCGGCGTCTGTCACCATTTTGTGGCGGCCATTTTTAAACGAGCAGAATTTGTAGAGAGAGATATAAACTGTAGTTAATATTCATCTGCATTATTAAAGACCGGAGACATTGTACGAGTATACATATGCAACATATGCAGACGTTGCATTAGTTTGAAGGAACATTGAAAACTACAGGGTGTGCTATTAGTTTGTCGCGTACTATAGTATACCGAAGTCGTTTGCTTCCTTTCCATCGAGAGTTTATTCGGCCACTAATAACAACAATCGGTACGTTCGTCCATTTTCGAAAAACAAAATCTCGTTAATCTGTTTTCTTGGTGCCTGTGTTACCATTTTATTGCAGCCATTTTGTACATAAAAATGTAATCTGTAGTTAATATTCCTCTGCATTATTAAAAACGGATACATTGTATGAGCACATATGCGACATATGCATACGTTGCATTAGTTTGAAGAGACACTGAAAAATACAGGGTGTGCTATTATTTTTTCACGTATTGTATATACAGGGTATATACACTTTGCTGTCCTACGTCGAGTTGTACTCGACATTCTGTTTCGTTCGAATGATATTGGTTTTGATGCATACAGTCAGTGCCAAAATTATTGGCTCACTATTTCGTAAAAAGTGCAACTAATTAAAATATTCAATGAAAATTTGCGAAAATTGTTTAATGAACAATCTTGTCGTCAACGAAATATCTTTTAGAGAGCAAAAGGTTTCCAATAAATAATCTTGTTACAACAGAAGTCACAAAAATTCTTTTTGATAGAATAGAAAAATGTTGAAATTTTCAGGGGTTGATTCAATCCCCTTCTAAAAGATTTTTCGTTAACCAAAAAATTTGATCATTTGTAGTCCAGTGTGCTTTACATGCACACGAATTTTCTTCGAAATCAAACTTTTAGGTTAGCTGTACTTTATTATGAAATAACGCGCCAATAATTTTGGCACTGACTGTATATAAAACGATACCCTTTTGCGTTGCAATTTAATTTCACGGAAATATTTAAACGTGGATAGATGCTTACGTGAATATGAAAGGAGAGTGCAAGAGATGTAAAGATTTGCGAATTTTTGTATATTCTTCGTTTTCTGAAATACGGAATAAAATTAAAGATACGCGATTTTCGTTTTATACATGATATTTCGAAAATAAAATGACTAATTGGTCTAAAATATCAATATCTCTATGTTTCAAAATCTGATTATCTCTTCGCCTTATTTTTAATTTTAATATACATATATATCTCAGAATTTCATATTCACCAAACCATCTATCCACGTTTGAATATTTCCGTGAAATTAAATTGCAACGCAAAAAGGCATCGTTTTATGTACAGTTAGTGCTAAAAGGGAGAAAAGTGCACTTTTCACAGGAAAAAAAATTATTAGTACGTGAAAAGAAAAAAAAGTTGTTAAATTATTTAAAAAGGAGCAGGGGAGGGTTGCCAACCCTAACCTCACTTCGGACTTCACCTCTTCCACGCACTAAGAAAATGTTCCACGTAAATCATTATTTTATTTCTCAACTTATATTAATAAATTGTACCACTGTATTTTAGAATGTAGGTTATGTATAAATAATTATAACTGTTTTATTTCATATCTTTTACTTTATATCTAATTATACGTATGTATTATAGTTACACGTGTAGTATAATTGTACGATTGTATTTAAATAGTAACGTATGTGTAATTATAATAATGTAAAATAAAATTGTTCTAATTATACATACTCTACTTTCTAAAATACAATTATGCAATTATAATACATATGTACAATTACCTATAGTTACCTATTGATATGTTAATTCAAAAGTGCATAGAAGCAAACGTAGACTAAATTTTCTTTATTACTATGAATATTAGATTTCGTTGCAATGCAAAATTCACGTCTACGGATCATTGATGGATCATAGATCGATCATAGACCTTGAAATATTTATTCGAGCCTGGTACTCAGCAACGTGAATATTTTATTCGTAGTAATAACTCAGTCGTTATTTATAGCCGATGAATAATCTGAGATTTCCAAATGACTTGGAAGTCAGGTGACTTGGAAGTCAGCTACGTCCATGCAACGATGACGACAGGCCTGTTAGAGGTTGCAGGCCAATACCGACTTTTGGACATCAAGGGGTCGGTTTTGGGGGTTTAGAGGGCCTGCTGTCCCTCGGAGCTCCTCACTCTCAAATCAGAAACAGTACAGTTACCTTATATATTGTGACCCACGGTGGCATTAAAAAGGACTCTCGTGTTTTATTTGTATATTGCATAAAGTGTATAAATTTCACGCATATTAAACCTTTATAAATACAAGTGCTGTATAACTGAATACGGTTACTTCCCTGCGCGTTAATCATTTGGATTTCCTTCACGAAATTCCCAATATGAATTAACGTATTTCTTAATTAATTCCTCTATTTCAGTGTCTCTCAACGTACGCTCCACAGACGTGCAATTTTTATTATTTGGGTAGCAATTAAAAAATTCCATTCGTTCACTTCACCAACGATATAAGCAATATAAAAATTACGAGTCATAAAGGGGCCTTGGATGAAAAATACTAACGAGGTAAGAAAGAAATAGGTAATTAAGAGGAGTCCTTACTCACCTTTGAAGGGGAATGAAATACTAGTCATCAAAAGCTATTCACCTACAGTGGATCAAAAAATATCGCCATATCTAATTTTTTCTCGACAAATTTATACAAATAATTTATAGAAAAGTAAAAGCTATTTTAATTATTAATCTATTGGGTTGGTAGAAAAATAATTCTTTTCTCGACAAATTTATACATTTATAAATAATTAATAGAAAAATTTATATATTTATATATATATTTAAAATTTATATATTTATATATTTATAAATAATTAATAGAAAAGTAAAAGCTATTTCAATTATTAAACTATTGGGTTGGTAGAAAAATAATTCTTTTCTCGACAAATTTATACATTTATAAATAATTAATAGAAAAATTTATATATTTATATATATATTTAAAATTTATATATTTATATATTTATAAATAATTAATAGAAAAGTAAAAGCTATTTCAATTAATAATATATTGGGTGTGTAGAAAAATAATTTCGTTTTTTAACCCTTAACTTTAAACACATATCTCAGCTTATAATAAATTTTATTAATCAAAATAAGCACCATTCGAATCAATGCACTTTTGCCAACGTGAAACAAGTTTATTTATTCCTGTTTCATAAAATTCCGGAGTTCTGGATGCGATGAAGTCGTTGAAGGCATTTTTGGCATCGACTTGGTTTTTGAAGCATTTCTCCTGGAGGATGAGAAACAATACGTTCGAGAAACGGATCGTTCTTGTTGCGCAGAATGAGTGCCGACGACACTTCGAAACGACGATTTTTTGGAATTTTTCTTCAGTTCGTGCGGGACCTGTTTGTCGAGATTTTTGGATTTTCCAAGTTGCTTCAGATGGTCCAGAACTGTAGGATGAGATACGCCTAATTCTTTCGCAAGGTCACTAATTGTTGTGCGGGAGTCTGCTTCAATCAATGCCTTCAACTGGTCATTGTCAATTGTCGATGGGCATCCACTACCTTCGTGATCTTCAGGCCCTCATCTCCATTACGAAAATTTTTAAACCAAAGTTGCATCATACGTTCATGAACAGTGCCATGACAGTCACACATCAGAACTGTTTAATTCAACCTTAACCAGGCCTAGCTCTATTAATTTAGAGTAGGCCCCATCACAGCAACATTGTCGCATCTGCGTAAACAGGCCTTACGACCCCGTGAAACTCTCACCGTGTGAGTTGCAGTGTTCGGGAAGCAACAATTCAGACGAACACTTCTATTCTTGATTATATTCTAAATTTCTTGGTGGTATTAAATAAAAGGGAGCTCGAGCATTTCTGTGAGGACTCCAGTGTGATAGTCCACAAGAATCTTAATGCCAAACCTAACCTCCCCTATCCGACAATCATCAATATCCAGCCCAGTTCTCATGCCATAGCCAGAAACCAGATCTATTATCCTAAAACTAACCCTTTCTTCATAAATATTCCATCCTGATTTCCCACGCTACACTCAAAACCAGATGTATTACCTTCGCTTCAAAAACACCAACTTTTCCCCGACAATCATAAACATCCTGTCCCACTCTCTCGAATCACACCCCAAATCTTATGTGTAAACGACGAACGAACCAAAGAATAAAACAGTATTAAGCATTTCTTCAAATCATACAGAGACTACATTTTGTTCAACCTTTACTCGCGAGTTATACATTACTATGGTACATTATTGTAGTATTGCGAGCTGGGATGGACTCTAGCAAAGGAAATAGTATTAACCACTTGCGCTAGAAAGACGTGCCACGCACGTCGAGATGCTTTTGTTCCAAAATCGCCAGCGACGTGTACACCACGTCGATAGGCATTTATCGCAGAAATAAAAATGACGTGGGCTGCACGTCGGCTAACAACCAGATCGTTCATTTCTCGAGCTACAGTTCCAGAGTGCACAGCGTTGCATAGTGTCATCGATATCTTGGAAATATTTCAGAATCGATACAGTATCTCGCGGCGTCAATGTGACACCTTACCGCATGTATACTGTAGCGCACGGCACCGCAACCGTGAGTATATTGTAAGCGCAAGTGATTAATGACGTGCTTTTATTAATGACTAATTGGCTCATCTGATTCGGCCGTTTCGCGATTTGCCTCCGTGAAAATTATGTCACTCTGCCGATTCGTGGTTTGCCTCTTGTGAGAACACGATTTCGGCTAGCTTGTTTCCAAAAACAATCTTCCATAACGGTATTAATTGATTTTCGATTCTTTTCTAAAGTAAGATCTTGCATCGGCATTGGCCGCTTTCCGATTCGTTTTTCTAAAAATAGCATCCCACGTTATTATTCAAAATAGTCCTGTCGTTTGTGGCAGTAATTAACCAAAATTGTAGCATTCGATAGTAATCGAAAGGAAAATGTGGGACCTCCAAATTAGGGTACTTAATCGGTCACAAACTATGTTCGCGAGGATTCTTCAAGGCTTCTCAACTCGAAACTCCCTCTGTGTCGCATAGGGCCCTATTTTTATGTCCTTTGCCGAGCTTGATGACGTGCTTTAACACTAGAACTACCAACCCAGTCGAAACGACTGGTCCCAAAATTTTCTTTTTTGCAATCACCGAACACATACACCTGCTTTAAGAATAAAATTGGTATCAACTCGTATTAAGAAAGAACTGTAATCGATATATTCACTCGTATTCAACGTACCGCTGAAATTACTATAATCTGTGCACGTTATAGTTAGGTACTCATTAAAGATCGGTAGTTCTAGTGTTAATCAATCGTTAATCGGCTGATACGATTCAACCGATTAGCGATTTTTCCTCGTGAAAATTTTATCACTTTGTCGATTCGCGATTTGTCTTTGTACAAATTACGTCATCTTGTCGATTCGTGATTCGCCCCCTGTAAGAATTAAGATTTGTTGATTTATTGACTTGTCCCACCCTCTAAACATATTACAACTCAGCCTGCTGCTAAGAATAGTCTTGCGTATCGGTAGCAGTTGATTTTCGATTTATTTCTGTTAGTGGAGGATGAAATTTAATAACAATAAGAACAATTATTTATTTAATTACGAAGATTATCAAACACAAATATTAGGTTGAAATATAATTAATTTATCACAATCACATGCTCACTATTAACACGTTTGTCGCCGTGTCACCCATATCTGGGTGATGGGTATGCTTCCGTGGGGGCCCCGTCACCCAAATATGGGTGAGGCTCTTCTTGTTCAAGTTAAATAGAATTTTCAGCTGGATTTTTAAAAGGAATTTAATGAAATAAGCACTGAATTATAAATATAGGATATACAACATAAAAATATGAAAAATATACACATTATACTATACCTTTTATTAATTTATATTTAGGATAAAATATTACATTATACTATGTCGCATGGTATTCGTTAAAACAGTCTAAACACATTTGACGTGATTTTGGACAATTGGAACAATAGGTCGTAGTTCTTTTACATTTTTCGTAATTGTCTGTCAATATGTTTATGACTGGTAAAACTTTACCAAGTCTGCTACTATGTTCTATCGTTTGGTTATTTGCAAAATGCAAGTTTGCTGATAGTAATTCAAAACGATTACAGGAAATGGAAAATTGTAAATAGGGTCCGTTGACCAACATCTAACGAGCGCTGTCTGTACTAGACCCATCCAAACCATCAGTCCGATAACGTTCTAGCGCTCAGACAGTAGGATTTGGGCCCCGCGAGAAACTCAACCGAATCGCGTTGGGCGACAAACGTGTTAATATTCAATTGCAAATGACGTATGCCAAATCACTCTCCTTTTTTTCTTTCTTCTTTCATACATTACATTGACATACACAATTCACACAACACCTCAATCATTACACGCATACTCATTCCAATACATATATATTTAAAAATCTGTGTAACCATTACCACAGTTTTTTAAAAATAAAATTGTAAATCGGGATTGCGCGATTTATGATTTATTTTTTGTAAAATAAGACCATGCATTGGCATTGGTCGATGCTTTGAATATTCATAGAGTACGCGTGTACCTTAAATGGATAAGCTATCGATATTCAAAGTCGATTTCCTTCACAACGAAGCTTCGAATGAAAAAATTTTATTTTTGATTTTTGATTTGTCTCTTCACGTAGAATTACCTTTCTCTCGGTTGTACTGTCGTTGCTGGGACACCCTGTATATGTATATAATACGAGTATTAGTAAGACTATAATGCAATAGTTCTTAACCAGTGCTCCGTCAGGCCTGTTGTAAGACTTCCAAGTTCAGGTATTATATTAAGATCGGTTCAAAGAAGTATTACGAGAGTATTATACTTCCTTACACTTTCTAAAAGAATAATATTTTCCTATCTTTACTCTTATACAATCTGTAATACAACTGCAATTTTTATAAAAAAATATGTCAAAAAACGTTTGCCAACGTTTGTTACCAGATAAATATGATCTGGGAATTTTTAATATTCCCTAAATTTGATTTAACATCAAATGTGTTACGTATATTTTGAAAAGAATAACTGCTATAATACATGCAAAATGTTCCGAAGAATAATCTGCTTATGGAGATTAAAATTGTGTTAATAAAAAAAAAAGAAGAAAATTGGAGTATGGTAATTTTTGCAACGCGTTTTCAAAGTATAGGAGAAATTAATTGCGAATAAATGGCGTGAAAGAAGAAAATTTTGAATTATGCCATAAGTTAATTAGAAATTAACAATTATTATCCATAAGTTTATGTTCCGAATTAGAGTGAAACGTCGATTCTGAATGTCAATTATGCGAATTTTTATCATACGAGAATAACCAATTATCCAAACACGAAGAACGCATATTCTGCATTAGAATGGGTAGAAGATTAGAAAATAATAGTCGTTGTTTAAATATCTATACTTATCTCATACTTAATTTATTTTTTATTTCGTAATTTTATAGTTGACAATTTTTTTATTTCTCGTTGATTTATGACACAATTCAAAATATGCGTCTTTTGGATCGATTATCTGAACAGGCTTGTCTCCTAATTCGCATAATCTACCTTATACTGTATCATTATCTGCGTCCACTTATGACTGCCACTATAGCGTCCTTGAATCTAGATATTTCTGATTCTCAATTAATTTCAAATTTTCGGTTTAATATACACACAGAAGTGATTTACTTTACATTCGAATAATCGGTCATTCGCATAATCAAAATTCGCATAATTAACGTTCTACTTTATCATTATCCGCGTCTATTCATAACTGTCACTAGAGCGCCTTCGAATCCTGCTATTTCTGACTCCCAATTAATTAAAAATTTAATATTTAACGTATACACAGAGGTTATTCACTCTATATTCGAATAATCGGTCATTGGCATAATCAAAATTCGCATAATTAACGTTCTACTTTATCATTATCCGCGTCTATTCATAACTGTCACTAGAGCGCCTTCGAATCCTGCTATTTCTGACTCCCAATTAATTAAAAATTTAATATTTAACATACACAAAGGTTATTTACTCTACATTCGAATAATCGGTCATTCGCATAATCAAAATTCGCATAATGGACATTCTATTGTATCATATCTGCGTCTATTCATAACTGTCACTAGAGCGTCTTCGAATCCAGCTATTTCTGATCCCAATTAATTTCAAATTTCGGATTTAACATACACACAGAGATTATTCACTCTACATTCGAATAATAGGTCATTCGCACAATCGATGTTCTATTGTATTATATCTGCGTCCATTCGTGACTATCACTATAGCGTTTTCGTACCTAGGTATTTCAGATTCCTAATTAATTTCAAATTTTCGAATTAATATACACACATAGCCAGTAATATACTAACCTAAACCTGACCTAACCCAGAATATTACATCAGTTGCGAATAATCATTATAGGTGGCGAAAACTTTATATCGATTACAAATAACAGTCATCGACAATCGGAATCTTATTTCATTATTTCCATTCTGTATCAGAAATGCACAGAAATAAAATAATTTTTTATTTTGGAAAGGACACGTTAGTTTAACTTAAATCAAATTTTCATCATCGATAATGATTATACGCAACAAGCATAGAATTTTGGTCGTCGATAATGGTTATTCTCAAATAATACAAAATTCAAATTTAATTTCTGATTCCTAATTAATTTCAAATTTTCGATACAACATACACAGATGTGATTCGCTCTATATTTGAACAATCGGTCATTCGCATAATCAAAATTCGCATAATTAACGTTCAACTGCATCATTATCCGCGTTTATTCATGACTGTCACTATAGCGTCTTCAAATCCAAGTATTTCTGATTCCCAATTAATTTCAAATTTAATATTTAACATACACAAAGGTTATTTACTCTACATTCGAATAATCGATCATTCGCATAATCGACGTTCTACTATACCACGTCGTAAGAGGGACGATTGTACCTATAGATGGACGACTCCAACGATAAATCGTTAACGATTCTACACCCACTTCTCTATGGACGAGTTCACCGATAAATCGGTTACGGTAATACTTATGTATGTAAATACACATCGATACGTGAGAGCATTCATCGGTACCGTTGCAAGCGGAAGGAAACAATCGAAGAAAGACATAACCTCGACATGGGAGACAGCGTCACGTTTCGTAGACGTGGAAAGATTAACGAGTAACTCGAACGATCGGTTCCCTCGATTTGCTCGATCGCAAGATAGACACAGTATCGAAAGGCACGGAAAACGAAGCTCGGAAAAATGAAAATGTCTGGAGAGAGGAAACAGGAGGACGATTACGAGGATATCACGTTGTGCCATCGAATGACCATCTGCCATCCTCTGATACGAAACATAATCATAACAGAGCCCGTCTTCAAGTATCTGGGCCGAAGCTTGACCTGGGCTAAGTTGTTCCAGGTCACGACTGTCGTGATGATGACGTCGTTGGGTTGGGCGATATTGTACTTCATCCTGGGAGACACCATGTTACCCACCAACGATGGCTTTGGTCTATTCGTCCTCGCCATATTTTCTTCCTGCCTCGGTAGTTGGCTGCCATTGATCCCCTACCTCAATCTTCCACCTGTTTTCGGGATGCTAGTCGCTGGCCTGATCGTTCGTAATAGCGGGCTTTACAACATCCACGAAGAACTCGGCGAAGTGACTACCTCTAAGATCAGAACCTTCTGTCTCACGTTTATCATGATAAGAGCTGGACTTCAGCTGTCGACCACTAGCCTCAAGGAACATCCGATCTTCATACTGATCTTGGCCATCGTTCCTTGCTCGATCGAGATGCTCGTCCTAGCGATTTACTGCAAGTACATTCTGTCGTATCACTGGGATTGGTCCATCATGACTGGGTGAGTGACCTAAGTAGATGACTTTCCCTTCTTTCTCTGTTTAATTTCTGTTTTATAGGGCCTCGACACCGATTTTAGCCCTTTGCACTCGGAGATCTTTTCGTTGCAGAAAAATAGTAATTCGAAGACTTTCTGCCATAAAGTCGACGATATTTTTAAAACGGTAAATGAGAAATCATATGCAAATTATTTTGCTTCAATATTGCACGCATCGATGAGTAATTGTAAATTTGATGTATTAATTAACATCCATCTTTAGAATCTGATTAAATGGCGACTGAGAGGCGTCTCTCGAGTGCAAAGGGTTTTATATACGTATATTTTTAGTGTTTTTCTTTTTATCACATGTGTGGAAATTGGATTTTAGATTCGAAGATGTTAGCCAAAAATAATAGTAATTAGTAACGACGTTTATATAAATATCTCCCCTTTTTGTAATGGTATGAAATATATTTTTATATGCAATTTATGTGCTAAGAAAGAGATTAATATACTGCAGAAATAATTTTTCAGAGTTTTCGAGGTCATCGATGTTTTTTCGTATATAAGTGTACATTTGTCCGTGTCGTGTCGTATAACTGATGCTAAAACACGTTCAGATGTGTACAACGATGTGATCTTGAAATGAGCTTAATTCGTCATCAAAATTGCAAATTTCAGTAATATTCAGTGATAATTCCCGAGAATGTATATAAATAATGTTCACTGTTAAGTATATATATTAAGTATAAGTGACTTTAGAATACTTTGGTCAAGATTTGATTGAATGTAATAGTAGCTATAATTTTTGGTTCAAATCTTCGAAACCGAAATCAAAATTTCGCACACTATTGTAAAGGAACAGTTACTCAAAATGTCGCCTCTGACAGCGAATAGTATTGCATTCGAGAATATTTTCGGTAGAGAAAAATAGCGATTCAAAAATTTTCTGCTATACAGTTGACAATATTTTTTAAAATAGTAAATAAGGGATCGTATAAATATTGCCAAGTAGAATTATTTTATTTCTATATTTCACGGATTGTGAAGAATAAATTGTGGTAAAATAAGGCCATTTTAACATTGCCTGGAAGTGAAAAATTTCTTCGGGACCTTTAAGAGCATCTTCCATGGAACGAAAGATTCCTGTCTCACTTTGATGAGAAACGACGGGAATGTTGTCAAAAATGAATCAAAATATGTAAAAATGGGACTGATCGAACATACCCAAGCGTCATCTCTCGTCGTCCTCCTCTTCGGATACTGAACCATCTTCCAAATAATTAGCGAGGATTTCAGCTGACAAATGAATCGAAGGTTTGAATCGAGCAAACTCGAAATACCATATAAGCATTGCTACGTGGGAACAGCACCCAACAACGCGTTACCCAACTTTGCATCCACAGCTGGGTGCAAGAACGACTTTACTTTTATCTATTAATATTGTAGGATGCCAAAAACAGGTTTTACCGTATTCGGCGTACAGGAATTAAATATTGATATGTTCCATCTATAATCGAAGGAATATCAGGTCTGCGTGAACGACTTGAGACACCGAAAACGGACAGAACAGTATGAACAGAATAATACGAACGCTAAACTCGGAAAACTAATTTAACGCAAGAAAATAACACTAAAATAACGTAACTATAACACACGGAAACACGCTCTAATTAGACTCTCTCCTACACCGAACGACTCACGTAGGTATAGGTCACAATCTATTTCAACGAGGACTCTTCGACGCTTCTTCACTCAGGACACTCCCTGTGTCATCGGGGGTCCTGTTTTCATGCTTTTTGCAAAGCTCGATGGCGTGCTTTCTCCAATCGCTAATTGGCTGATATAATTCAGCCCATTAGCGATTTGCTCCCATAAAAAGCACGTCATTTCCGAGATTCGCGATTCGCTCCTCGCGACGATTACAATTTCGTTGACCTGCGTTTCACCTCCTCGTAAAGACCAAGCAACTTAGCTTTGCTACCAAGAATAGTCTTTCATAACGGTATCGGTTTCGATTTGCTTCTAGAAACATGTCACGCATAGATCTTTGACCGATTTATAATTTGTTTTTCCAAAATAAGAAATCCCGAATCTGCATTGGCCGATTCGCGATTTCTTTCCCGAAATAATATCATACAATACGTATACAAAATATTTTAAAGTATTCGAATGTCGTGGACGCAGTTTCGTTTTCAGTAAAATACTGTTATTTTGTTCTACGGTGACTTGGCATTTTTGATAATCTATGCGATACGATGGTGATGCAATTTGGAAATCGAAATCTCCATTTTATATAAGCATAGATCTTCGTAACTCAATCTTGATAAGAATCTAATTCACTTCTATATGTTGGAAATCTGCTCGCCGTATGTCCATGTTTTCTATATGTACCCGTTGTCCCAAAGGATTAATCTGATTCGAATATTGGAAAATCCTGTCTATAATTAAGTGATCAAGGGCAGAGGTATGTATTGGATGAAACATTGCGTTTAGAATGGCACAAGCTATTTCGAAGTCGTGAAATCAAATGGGCAATGTAATATTTTGGATACATTTATAAAACAGCTTTTTATGCGTTCATTAATTACTTCGACCATAACCAATTTTCTGTAACGAGTCGTGATTGATTGGCTCGTTCAACTGTCAATGATTTCCGAAGTCCATCTGCAAACGATGGCATTTTAGCGATGAATTCTCTTCTCGTGACTTCCTCCAGAGAGTCTCAAAAACCACGGTCCACGAGGAAAACATCGTGCGCTTCAAATTGATTGCACGTATCGGTTTCTAACAACAGTTCATTTGGAATTGATGCATTATTTTTAGACCCATGATGTAGTCCCTAAATATTCGCTATATAACCGTCCATATAACCAATCACTGACCCAGTACCGAAGTGGAAGATGACGAAACATGAGGCTCGAGTATGTTCGATCAGTCTCATTTTCGCATATTTCTACTCATTTTTGACAACTTTCCCATCGTTCCTTGGCAAAGTGATAAAGAAATTTTTCATTTCGAGGCGATCCCGAAAATGGCCTTTTTTTAACATCCTCCTTTTCGAATATTTCTTACAAGTATCATATAAAATCAGTAATATCTTTAAAGGCTTATATCTTTTAACAAATAATTTCCCGATATAAGTTTATATGAACTTCTTTCATCAATTTGATCTCAATCACGTATAGTCTAAGTTTGATTCGAACCTTTTTGGACACCCTGTATAACGTCTAGAAGTCGCTGGAAGAACACTGAGAATCGTGGAGCTTGCTGTCATTTTGTATCACACTGTAAATATGCACAGTAAATATCGTAAAATGAGTAAAAGATGCTTAAAAGATGCTCTTAAAAATCCTGAAGCAATTTTTCATTTGCAGGCTATCCCGAAAATATCCATTTTCTAACATTCTCCTTTAATCTATTAATTAATATCGACTCCTAGCATTTTATTAAATGGCGACTGAAGGTAGCCTCTCGAATGCAAAGGATTAATTCACTGAAATTGAAGTTGAGGTTCTATTAAACAATTACCCTTTCCTTTTACCTGTTTCTTATTCGTGTGTTTCCTTATTTAGTTTTTATCTGCTTTTATTTGTTCTTTCCCGTGCTGGCCCGCGCAAAGAACGATACTCAGCTGCATGTCGCCAGTGGTGACCGTGAACTGTCTGCTAGCTTTGGCCGAACAAGGTTACGGCGAAAATAAAGGTCTTACGACGATTCTCTGCACTGCTGCTTGTATCGACAACGTGCACATCGTTTCCCTGTTTGCTGTGTGTTACTCGATCGTCTTTGCCAAAGGTACAACGCGTCGCGACGCTCGGCTTAGGGCCAGTTTACATGGTCCGTTCACACACGTAGTGCTACCACGTCTGTTGGCGAAACGAAGAAAGACACAGCTCTTTCCTCTGTATAGCGATGAGACTCGAACACCATCAGACATTATCGAGTACAGCGTTTTGACTGATTCCACGCAGATTAAAACTGTTCGAACGTGTTTGAACGCGGGAGATGTTCCTAACAAAGGAAGTACAAGTCCTTTGGATCATAGACTTAGTTGAAACTTTGCAGGTTTGTAGATTTAGTCGTCCATGTTAAAGGGGTTATAACGCAAAGAAATGGTAGTCAGTGGAAACTATGGAAAAACTGTATAGATCTTTACTGAACGGGAAAACGGTTAGAACTCGCCTGTTTAGGACCACGGAGATCAAAAGTCGTCTTCAGAAGATTGGAGACAAAAGTCAAAACGCAGGGGAAGGGATCAACCCCACACCGCTAGGATGTAGAGTCTACTTTACTATTTAATTTTACTCCAACAATCCAGTGCAAGAAAATATATCATTATAAGGGCAACTACTCGATAGCTTTCGAGATATTCACGATATGAATTTCATTATTGTCTTAACACATCTTAACACACCGTCGGTCCCGTGAAAACGCGGATTTCTGAGTCTGTCTCTCGAGCCTCGGCCCCGAGATAATGCGGGTTTGTAAGTTTGTCACTTAACTCTCGCCTTCACGATGAGTTACACATCAATTTGTATTCACTTGTCATATTTACGACGATCTGCATTTGTTATATTCCAAAAATTTGTACGACGTCCATGTAAAGTTTGCTCTGCTAGTAAAAAAAGAAGCGAGAGCAGCTTTATGTGTGCTCGATTCCTAGTACCTTATACAGGTAGCCCTCCTACAACACGGAATCCAATAACACGGTTTCGCTATAACACGTTTCATAAATTGCGGGAACCCCCCTACAACACGGCATCCTATAACACGGTTTCGCTCTAACACGATAAGAAAATTGCAAAAACCTTTGTACAATACTGTACTTCTACATAAATTTATTAAATTAAGGTTTCGTTAAATGAAAATAATATTTTTGCTTTTCTTTTATTTTCTGTCGTACGTACATTTATATTTTTAATGAAAATTAAGTTGTTTATGTGGAATTAAAAAAAATTTGTTTTCAGCAAGTTTTCGAAATTTAACCCCCCTTTTTGTACTGGCTCTGGGTCTCATACAACACGGTTTCACACAACACGACATTTTCTAGGAACCTATCTACCGTGTTATAGGAGGGTTACCTGTATATGACACGAAGGACTTACACTCTCCTTGTAAGAACGACGATGACGAACGTAGATGACTAGCCGATGACTGATGGCGTAGGTGGATTTATTTGAACTTGCTTGATCATCACTGACCGATGAGAATGCTTTCGAATTTCTTGGATCGTGTTGTAAACGGATCGTGTTTGAACGGATAATGTAAACTGACCTTCACGCTTTCATCATTCGCTATGATTTAATTACGAGAAATTGTAGTTCGTGAAACTATTTCATTTTAATTAGTCGTTATATGGCTACTTCATTGGCAATAAAATTATGTAAATTTTTAGGATCCGTGCGAATTTTGCGCACGATGAAATACGCTCGACATAATTTTAGCGTATTGCGAGAGTAATTCATTTTTATGGCGCTTAGCATGAGAAACTCGCGAGGAGTTAAACTCGTTATTGGAGTATAGTGGGTTAAAGGGAAGTTATAGTAATTATGTAGATTAGCGTACGCCTGTTTCGATGATTTCGATGATACTGTGTTTTCGGTGTGATGTAGAAATCAATGTTTCGAAAAATTTCCTTTTGGTAGACGTTATATCTGGCTTGGTCTACGTTTCCAAAATATTCTCAAAAGAATTTACGATATATGTGTATTATTATCGAAATTGCAGGTGGTTAATTAGTTTCAGAGAAATGTGGGTTGGAAGTTATAGTTCTATAGATCCTAAGAGTCAGAGGCCGTAACTGTTATGACAAAAATGCGAAAAGATTGAAGTGTAATCATTATACCTTTTACTTCAAATGATTTTCATTACTAATTAAATTATTAGTAATTTAATAGTAATTTTCATTACTAATTAAATAAATCCTTATCGAATGATTATAAGGGATTAAAACATTGTTTGGTTGCCAATAATTACCAATAATATTTTATTAAATATCCAAAATACCAATAATATTTTATTAAATATCCAAAATATCAATAATATTTCATTAAATAATTTCATCAAATAATTATTTCAAATGAAGGAAATTATTTTGGCGAATAACTATTATTAGTAATACAATTATTATTAATATTTTTACGAATAACTGTTATATAATAGTTATATAATATAATAACATTGCGAATAACTATTATATAACTACTATTGATGACCAGAATTTTGTATTACTTGAGAATAACCATTATCGGCGACCAAAATTTTATGCTTGTTGCGTATAATTATTATCGATGATGAAAATTTGATTTAAGTTAAACTAACGTGTCCTTTCCAAAATAAAAAATTATTTTATTTCTGTGCATTTCTGATACAGAATGGAAATAATGAAATAAGATTCCGATTGTCGATGACTGTTATTTGTAATCGATATAAAGTTTTCGCCATCTATAATGATTATTCGCAACTGATGTAATATTCTGGTTTAGGTCAGGTTTAGGTTAGTATATTACTGGCTATGTGTGTATATTAATTCGAAAATTTGAAATTAATTAGGAATCTGAAATACCTAGGTACGAAAACGCTATAGTGATAGTCACGAATGGACGCAGATATAATACAATAGAACATCGATTGTGCGAATGACCTATTATTCGAATGTAGAGTGAATAATCTCTGTGTGTATGTTAAATCGGAAATTTGAAATTAATTGGGATCAGAAATAGCTGGATTCGAAGACGTTCTAGTGACAGTTACGAATAGACGCAGATATGATACAATAGAACGTCCATTATGCGAATTTTGATTATGCGAATGACCGATTATTCGATTGTAGAGTAAATAACCTTTGTGTATGTTAAATATTAAATTTTTAATTAATTGGGAGTCAGAAATAGCAGGATTCGAAGACGCTATAGTGGCAGTCATGAATGGACGCGGATAATGATAGAGTAGAACGTTAATTATGCGAATTTTGATTATGCCAATGACCGATTATTCGAATGTAGAGTGGATAACCTCTGTGTATACGTTAAATATTAAATTTGAAATTAATTGGGAATCAGAAATACCTAAATTCGAAGACGCTATAGTGACAGTCATGAATGGACGCGGATAATAATACAGTAAAACGTTAATTATGCGAATTTTGAATATGCGAATGACCGATTATTCGAATGTAAAGTGAATCACCTCTGTGTGTATATTAAACCGAAAATTCGAAATTAATTGGGAATCAGAGATAGCGAAGTTCGAAGACGCTATAGTGACAGTCATGAATGGAGGCAGATATGATATACTAGAACGTCGATTATGCAAATTAATTGGGAGACACATCTGTTCGGATAATCCGGTTATTCGGATAATCGGTCTGAAAGAAGGAAATTTTAAATTATGCCATAAATCAACGATAATTAAGAATTTTAACAACTATCAATCTCCTTTACGCGCAAAGATACATATCTAATAAACAAAGTACAGGATAAAAAATAAATTACGTATAAATTAAGTGTAAACATTTATATAACGATCTTTTTCCTCGTGTTTTACTCGTTCTGATGCAATACACACTTTTTATATTCAGGTAATTAATCTGTCGTATGATCGAAACTCGCGTAATTGCCGTTCCGCTGTAATGATTATTTATAATCAAAAAATATTTGCTTAAATTATAACGATTATTTGTGACGAATTAACATTCCATTATTTGTAACATTAACATTCAATTATCGTCATCGATAATTATTATTCATAAGTAAAAATAATAGTAATCACTTATAAACATTAATTAGTAATCATAAAAATTAATTCTTTTTAGTTAATGCTTTTTTAAAAATTTTGTTAGAATTTAATGAATCGTTAGTGCGAATAAAAATGAATTTATTATCGATGATTTTTTCCTCGCAAATTTTAGCATTCCATTATTTGTAACATTAACATTCAATTATCGTCATCGATAATTATTATTCATAAGTAAAAATAATAGTAATCACTTATAAACATCAATTAGTAATCATAAAAATTAATTCTTTTTAGTTAATGCTTTTTTAAAAATTTTGTTAGAATTTAATGAATCGTTAGTGCGAATAAAAATGAATTTATTATCGATGATTTTTTCCTCGCAAATTTTAGCATTCCATTATTTGTAACATTAACATTCAATTATCGTCATCGATAATTATTATTCATAAATAAAAATAATTGTAATCACTTATAAATATTAATTAGTAATCATAAAAATTAATTCTTTTTAGTTAATGCTTTTTTAAAAATTTTGTTAGAATTTAATGACTCGATAGTGCGAATAAAAATGAATTTATTATCGATGATTTTTTCCTCGCAAATTTTTGACATAATTGTTATTTTTGGACTGAAATAAATGATTGATAAAATATCGGTTTTCATTCATACTTGATATCATTATCGTACAAATTACAAAATAAATTCTTAAAAATAAACGATTGGAAAGTTCCAATTTTTATGCATTTTGGTTATAATTAACCATTAAAAATAATTGAAAATTATTTTTGATTCATCAATAATAACTATTATAGGCGATGGAAATTATATTTGCTGACGAATAACTATTATTATCGTCACGATTTTATTTTAGATATCGGTAATCAATATAGTTAGTTTTAGTCGTTATCAATTATTACTATTATGCATAGTTAATATCCATCAATGGCGTACAATCAGTTGTAGAATATGATAAACAATAAACAGTATGAATATTTATGAAAAAGAATGAAATAAAAGAAACCGTGTTTTGATATTTTTATTGCAACATATTTATGATAACCAAAGCAACGTACTGACTATGATCATTGTAATTTATAGCAAAAATTAATTTTCATCATCTGTAATTGCTATTCGTAAATTTCAAAAATAATTTCCGTCATTTATAGTGATTATTAGTAATAAAAAGAAATGTATTCGTTTATGATTATTCGTATCTAAAATCATTTAAAGGAAAATATAATTTTTATACTATAACTTTTCTTCATTTTAACCAATGACAGTCATGATCTTTATTTTTACTAAAAATTTAAATTTCATTTGAATATATTACATTTATAAAATTGCATAAATAAACACCTATTTGGATTTAATAAATTTTACTCAAATTTTAGTTACATACTCTTTAATTTAACATATTTTACAAATATATGTAATTAATATTACTTACATACTTAAAATTACATAAATTGCTGAATTATTTGTTATACAGAATTAAAATATACCTTTATTTCACATGTATGCAAATACTCACTATGCATGGTTTTGCTTATCATGTTATATACCACTACTAATAATTCATTGCTGTATTTCTAATTTTTCCTTCCAGCCTGGAAAAAATTATAATTTCAAAAAAATATTCTTCTTCTCACCACACGTAAATTCGTAATTTTTTAATCTATTATTAATTATGTTCCAATTCAAATTTCGGGTGGAATAGATAAAAAGAAAGTGTTTGTCATTCACCACTAGAAAGAAGACCTATTTCTTTTCAATTCTGTTTATTTCATTTGCACGTGCCTAAGGAAAACCGAGAAAGTCAAAAGAAATTATAAATAACGTTACACACCAATTTTTAGAGTAACACATGATAGACATTGGTGCTATTTTTGAGCCCATATCTAATTTCCCGTGCAATTGCATTTTGAAATAGCAATCAATTTAGTCATATTAGGAAAACGAGAGTACTTTCAATTGTTATTTCTCTAAAACTAGTTGATCTTATTTAAGTAACTTTCCTTAAGATAGAAATGTAATTATACATCTAGACTGACATTAGATCAAGATATTACACGGTGTAATTTTAAAAAACATAAAAGCTATTAAATTTTCATCCCAAACATTATTTTTTCACACCTACTGTAACTTTAAAAATGTACATAGAAAGGAATAGGAAAATACTTAACTACCTACAAGAAATATTTTCACCCTATAAGACTGAATGCAAATAACCGATAGTAAAAAACCCTACAAATCTACTACAAAGCTTCAAAAAAATAAAAATTTTCGAGTTACTTAAAGGATTTGAATAGGAGTAATTCGTAAATTACCAATTTCATTCTTCTAGACTGTAGATCAAATTTGAACGAAATTTTTTGATGGATTAGTGGAACAGGTAATATATATAGACAATGTATACATATTTTTCTCAACTACTATAATTCTAATTTAAGGGGTTATTGTTGTAATCTGGTTTCAAAAAATTGATTTTTTTTTACATTTTCGCAAAGTATATGCTTTCGAAAATGTATGTGTAAAAGGATTTGTTCGAATTCGCAAAATCAGTGAAATTATAGATGTTCAAAGTACAGCATACAGCTATTGTACAACGGGTGACGAAAACTTCAAACGCGTTTTTCTCGAAACCACATTTTTTGAATTGGATGACGAAATATCTCACGTTTTAGTGGACCGATTAACTCGACATTTTGAGGAGATCTTCCCAGGATGTACCTTTATCGCTTGATCCATGGATTTCAAAATCTGATGTGTTTTTCTATTTTTATCTACCACCCAAAGGGCAAAAAGTACAAAAAAAATCGATGTTTAAATTTCAAAATGCTGTCGTTTTTTTAATTTTCGAAATTTCGCTGTTTTTGTGGTTCATGCTATAGCCGTATTTATACTAATTAGGATGGTTTTTGGCTTTTCGTTTCCGATAGCCAGATGGTCCGGAATCACGTCAGCCATTCGAGTCCATTTTTAAAGACATGAGTTATCTAAGGCTATATAATTTTCACAATTTTCATTAATATTATTGAAAAAAAAAAATCGTAAATATTCTCTAAATATAAATAAATCTGAGTGCGAAAACTTCCTGCCAATATGTATTATGGTTTGCTTAGGAAAAAATCCCCAAGTCGACTTTTATAGGCTGGACTACAACCATACCCACTTAACGTCTCTTGTCAGTATAATTTAAGATTCGCGTTATATCGAAACTCTATTTTATAATTACCGCAGCATACATTTAGGTTATGTACACGTCTAATTATTTTCATTCTAGCGTTAACTACAGTAGCTCTCGCTTTAGACGTCTGCATACGTTGCGTATGGTACAATACCATATCTGGATATTCTTCTGAGCAGATGATATTAGAGAATTAAACTGACCAGAAGAAAACAAGAAATGTGGGAATGATACTAATTTGATACGCAAGAATAACACGTATTTATGCACAAGTGACAAGCAGAAGTGGATCGAAACACGAATAATACTTATACAAATAATATGTACTTTCGGGCAGACCTGGCGAACTAGTGGCCTGCGGGCCGCACAATCTCTAATCCCCTCCTGTAACCTACTCCCACCATACCTACCATTTCTCCCACTACGCGTGTGCATTGAGTCAAGTAGGTATGGTGGGGATTATAAGATGTAGGCTGCATGTGTAGTAGTTAACATGTGTAGCAGCAAAAGGGACCGTAGTTTAATGGCGATAGTACTGCCGAGCATAAATAACAGAGTAAAAGATGTTTTCGTTAAAAGTATTGGGATATCAGAGTGTTAAATCGTGACATCATTAATCTTCGGAATACATGACGAGTAAATTTAAACCTGGAAAGGGAATCATTCCTCCTAAGGACGATGTTGCATTGGTTAGAGAAGTAGGTAGCGTTTAAAGGAGCAAAGATCCCCACTCCAAGCCTGAACCGTCACCTGATCAAAAATTCAGTGACGACACGATTTAGCACCCGATATCCCAACGCTGTTCGCTAGTTCTACTTTAGTACAGACCTGTTTTGGAAAGGAGCCTACTCTCGTTACTCTCTATCGCCATATACTATCACTGTCACTGTATGTACAGGGTGTTGATCATTGCGGATGATTCATCTGCAGTGAAAAATGTATAAATTTGCTTTCATCTGCATTTTATCTAAAATGAACACTGAAAGAGATAAGTAAAGGATGTAGAGCCTCCCTCTATTTTTGATAAAACAAATGGGTGATTCGTTCATATTGAAATGGTACATACATTATTTCGAGACTAGCGATGAAATTTTCACCTTCATTGTGATCATCTTAACATGATTCATCTAACATAATGTAAAACCAAAGTAAAAAAGTGTAAATTCGCCTTTAACTTATGCTTTAGGTCCTCTAAGTTTTCTCATTATACTTTTGGCTATAACTGACCTGATTTAAATTTCAAATAAAATAGTTTATCGAATAAATATGATATTAAATAAAAAATATTTTTATGAAATTTAATTAATAAAAACTGAATTCGTAAAAACACAAAACTACTAATCTACGAAAAACAGAAATTGTAGTCTAGTATCGACCAGATTTAGAAATTTATTTAATTATATAAACAATTTACTCTTTCTCTGCCCAATCTTTTTCTTTCTTAATTTTTTATTGAAATTTGACACATTTTTAAATTAGAGAAGTCAAGAGAAAAACTACAGAATACGTAAAGTACTAGAGGTCGGTATAGAGACTCCATGCTTCCCCTTCTCTTCACATTTTGCCAGCCTAAATTCCCCTCTACTTTCTCCGTTCTTGCGAGCTAGCACTTCTGCTGCCTGAGCCAAAGTGGGGAAAAGTAATGGGTATCCCTTACAGAATTAGTATCCTTACGTAAGATAGGTTCGTTGCGTACTATAATGCAAAGGAACACCCGTTATCTTTTCCCACTCCATCGGAAGTTGCTTGAATTAGGCAGGCTGGCAGCATTCTCGGTGAGAGGTTAGAGAAGGAAGAGATGAGCTAGAACGGCAAACTGTGGGGAGAGGGAGAAACGTAGAGTCTCCATCTGGCCATGCTTGTCGGTACTACGCTACTAATGGAACGGTGAGTATCGTGCAACAAATGCATGGAAAAATTTTATACCACGATGAATTAATGATACGCGAAATATTGCGAAAATATAAATGTACTCGTGCAACGCTTCGTATAATCGAAAAATAATGCATAAGAAGAGAGAAACGAAAACTAGGTTAGATCGGCATACTGCACGATTTTCAATACCTTTTTCTATTTACAGTGAGCCACAAAATTATTGGCACACGCCAAAACTAGCAAGAATATGAAGAGTAAAAGAAATAATCAAATATTTGTATATTTATTAATCCTTTTTTGTTTGTAAAACATATTTAAACTATAAACTCCCAATGTTATGAAAAAATGAATAATATCGCAATTTATAGTTATAAACAGTGAAACAAAACGATTCCATGCATTAATTGTCGTCACAAAATTATTGGCACACGTAATACATTCTACGAAAAACAATTAAATCAGCCTATTCTGATATTCGTTTCTTTTCTTCACTGTTATTCAGGCACAGTAACAAGTATTATAATAGTCAGTTAACACCCAAGTGAGGAATTAAAATCTAATAAAAGAAATATTCGAATGCACGTTCTACAATGACGAGAAAAGGCAAAGAAACTAACATAGATACAAGAAATTTAGTAATTCATCACTGGAAAACTGGAAAATCATATAGAAAAATTGGAAATATCGTAAACAAAAGTTTTTCAACCGTCTGAAATATTATTAAAAGGTTTGAAAATAAGGGTAGAATTAAAAACGCACCTGGACGTGGGAGGAAAAAGTTTTAAATTCATCAGAAGAACGTTTTATTGTTCGAAATGTGAAACAAAATCCAAGAATAAGTGCTCCACGAATTAATGTCGAGCTGCAGCATTTTTGTAAGAAAACTGTTTCTAACGAAACAGTCCATAGAATATTGCGGAAAATTTCATACAATGGACGCACACCTGGATGCAAAGCATACGTTACTGCAGTAAATCGAAATTTATTTTTATTTTGTTTGAATCTTACAAAACAATTTATTTCAAAATCTAGAGAATTTTGGAGAGATGTTATATTTTGTGACAAGAGTAAATTCAATATTTGGGGGTCTGATGGTGATATGAAAGTATGGCGAAAACCGAACGAAGAAATGGATCCTAAAAATATTCGCTCAACAGTCAAATATGGTGGTCATGTTATGGTTTGGGGATGTATCAATTATTGCGGGGTAGGAAATTAAAAATTGATAACAGAAACAATGAATACAATGGAATACTTAATTATACTAAAGGATGATTCAAAGCAAGCTGACTAAAAATTGGGAATTTTTGAAAAATTTCAATTATATTAAGATAATGACCCGAAACACAAATCGAAAATTATTCAAGAGTGGTTGCTATACCACTGTCCAAAGATCATAAATACGCTATCTCAGTCATCTAAATCTCATTGAGATGGTATGGGACAGATTAGATAAAAAAATATGAAAGCATTCAATAACTAATAAGACAGAATTGCAAAGTAGATTACAATAGAAATAGCATAATATAAAGGAAGAATATTTTAAAAAACTTATAGACTCAATGCCAAAGTGACTTTCCTAAGTGATAAAACAAAAAGGGTACCCTACAAAATATTAGCATTGTTAAAATTATTAATTTTTGTAACGTGAACCAATAATTTTGTGACAGCAATTGATGCATAGAATCGTTTCATTTAATTTTTTTTATAACCACAAGAAATGACATTGTTATTTTTTTCATAGTATTGTGCGTTTATGTTCTAAACTTTATTTATTTCAAATAAAAGAAAAATTTCTTGAAAAATCTTGTATTATTTCTCTTATCCTTCACATTCCTATCATTGTATGTGTGTGCCAGTAATTTTGTGACTCACTTTTATCAATAAATGAAGATGATCGATCGTTTTTCAGATGGCAAAGCCATGTATTGGCATTACATATACGTCGGTCTTCGAGATTCGATACTGGGCATGCTGGCAGGAACTTTCCTCGGTATTTGTTTCGTATTCTTCCCTCATCGTAGTCACGTGAGTATTCTCTTTCCCACACTCTTTCAGTTTCTTCCATTGCTGTTCGATAAATTAGAAATACATAAGCTGGTATCGCATAACCTGCTTGGTCCTCGGCTCTTTAACATGTACCACAGCGACCGCAAAATTGACAGTCTCCGGTGCAGGATACTTAGCCACCTTGGTTATGTCGTTCGTCAGCATAATCGGCTGGAGGATTTTGTCGGCTTCCTTCGATGTAAGTATCACCATGTATCGTTCGACGAGATATCCGATGTTCTTCGTTTGGTACACGGTTAGCCGCGTTAATAGTTGAAAGCAGTACTGGTTCTGTAGTGTAAGATACGGTACGGTAATGCCTGTGTTTACGATCACGAATCTGCCGCGTATATGACCACGACTCATCCCCACCACTTCCTAGAGCTGCTTGCTCACGGCGATGCTTGATCTTTATCTATGGCCCCTTTCTTCTAATGTTTCACACTTGCTCGAGCAAGCGTGAAATTTATCGTCGATTCCTGGAAATACGCCTCCCGGATATATGACCTCGCCGGGTTTCCGTGGGTGGCCATATATGCGGGTATTACCGTATTACCCTTAGGTCTAGTAGAAGATATAGGACTACACTTAAGTATAATAGTAAATATCATAGTAAATATAGGAGAATCATATATATTGGGTTAACCTAAAAATAATGTCGTTAGTTTTAATAAAAATAGCAGTGATCGTTTTTCTTTATTTTTTAATAAAAGAGGAGTTATCGAATGATGCATTTATCACGCTGATTTGTAATTTTTAGCCATTTTTATCACGTGATTATATCATATTTAGTGGGTTAAGAACACTGCTTTGTAGGTACTGAAAAAGAATGTCACATACAAATTATAAAAATCAGTTACAACTTATTAATATAAATAAAGGCAATTGAAATAGGGAAAATAGCTATGTAATTACATTTCTTGCTAAAAGTGTAAAGGAAAGAAATGATTTGCGAATTTTTGTATGTACTCTTTATTTTTCGAGATAAGAAGTCTATTTTTAATTGAAGGGTTCTTGTAAAAAGCAGCATACGTGCCAAAATTGAAAACACTTTTTCCGTAGAAAAATGTTAATTGTGTTAGTATGAATACAATGTTGTGAAATTGTGTTACCTTATTCCCTTAATGGTAATAATAAAAATAGTGCATTCATATTCCCTTAATAATAAACAATCGGACAAAATGATGGTATTAATTTGTATATTGTACAATATTTACAAGATTTTCTGTAAAATGGAATAATTAAATTTTATAAAATTATTACTGAATTACACAATTGTCCTTAGTCACATATTTAAATAAAAATACATATAAATATAGCAATATTTAAAAGTTATATTCTGCTTATCCTCTTCCCCAAAAATGTACTTTTTGAACTCTTCAATAAAAAATAGACTTTATACAGAAAATTCCAAAACATTGTTTATTGATAATAAGAGATTACCTGTTTATCTAATTTTTAATTTTAATCTATGTATCTCTGATGATAAAGAATATAACAAAATTCGCAAATCATTTCCTTCCTTCTTAATTTTTCTTAGCAAATATATATATATTTGCTATACATATACATATATATAATTATCTTCTGATGTTAAATATCGTGTTTATGTTACGAAAGTATAAACCACTTATTGCAACTTAACAATACATAAATAATTCGCGAACAATATATATACAATTTCCTGGTTAATTAAATAAATTTACCTGTATAGTAAATTTTAAACAAAAATCTATCGAACAAATATTTAGATGCTTTATGAATAAGAAATATTTTGGTTATAAAATGTCTACACAAACGGCAAAATTTCGATACTGTGTTCCGTATCTCTTTTGCTGGACACATTCATAGTCTGTGACGTAAATTTACGTCATTTATAATTCTCGCGATTTCTCATAAACTTGTTATTTCAGAATAAATTTTATCTTTTTTATCTTCCTTTTAATGATCGAAATCCACGGTAACTGTAACATCTCTTTATAAATAACTGGTTATAAATATCGCTATTAAATGTTAGAAAAGTATTAATAGTATCGTCATTGAAACATTTCGATATGTTAAAACTGGTTTTATCAAATATCCTGAACTCATCGATTCTCATTTCTCTTTCGCTTTTGTTTTTAATTCTGATGTTGAATATATTGGTTTTTCTCTCTCCTTTAAACCCTTTAATTTAACTCGTTCTATATATTTTCTATATATTTTCTGTGGTATTCAAATTCAGTGAGTAAGTAGATGAAAATAAAGCCTTAAGGATAATTGTTTAATAAATATTCCTTGCTTTAAATATTCGAATATTTATAATGAAATAATTATACAAAAATAAAAATATTTATATTAAAAATAATGATTAGAAGCATTAAAGTATTCTAATATTCTGGTGCCAAACATAATATTTTAATATTACTATTGCTAACAAATATTCAAGCTCTGTGTTTTCAATAATTATTCTAATAAAAATAGTGTTTAAAATCAAGTGTTTTGCACTTTCATCTCACTTGCAATTTCAGTAGGTTTCCTTTCAAAAGAAAAATTTTCAGAATTTCAAATTTTTTTCTCTGTCTGAAACATTATCGATGAATACTAATTCGTCAACGCAGATACTTGGGATAGAGTCCACATAATTATAAAGCTTACCTCATGTTTCAAGCAAGGTTTCTGATTTTTTAATTTTAAAAATTATTTCATCTTAACCGCACTATACTCTTCATGACTGGTCTAAAAATACAATATTTGTAATAAATGCATAACACTTTCAGTGCTAAAAGAAATTAAGCAAATTTTATTTTTAAAGAGATAACGAAATTTTTTCAAATTTAATATCAGTTAATTGCTATGTTATAATTGCTATAATTATAGTCTTTAAATGGTATTTATAACTTAAATAACAAAAGAGTACTACGAGATAACTGGCAGTGTATTCGTAATACATATTCTTATTTCGAGATACATATATCATAGTTGACACTGAATGTGTTAATAAAATATTGTTGCTAAGAAGAAATTATTTGTACACTCGTATAATGTTTACATTTGCTACTTTCAACAAACGCAATATGCACGACAAATTGAAATATTTAAAACTAGTAGTGTGAGTGGTGGATGAAATTTAATAACAATAAGAACAATTATTTATTTAATTACAAAGATTATCAAACACAAATATTACGTTGAAATATAATTAATTTATCACGATTACTCTTTCACACGTCTTTTCACTATTAAAATTCAATTGCAACTGACATATTTCAAATCACTCTCTTTTGTCTTTCTTCTTTTATACATTACATTACATACACAATTCACACAACACTTCAATCATTACACGCATACTCATTTATCATAATAACCTGAATTCATTACATATTTCCATCCCATGCATACTTGTTCCACTCATTCCCATACATATATATTTAAAAATCCTATGTAACCGTTATCACAAGTAGTAATTCCACTAAAATTATGCTCCATCGATAAATCTCTACAAATCTATTCGATAATATTACCTGAAACTACCAATAATTGAGAAATAAAAAATTTCAATGTATCGTTGATCCATCTTTTGTTGGTATGGCAGCCTCATGGCAATTCTCCATTGACTACACTAGCGCCCTCGCAGTACGCATTCGTATTAAATGTACGTCTAAATATTATACACAATAGTATTCAATGCATCGTCGAATTACTTTCTAATTTTACTAATACCATACTGAGGAGCTTTTATTATATACAATATCATATTTAACACTTTTGTTTCTTTGTATCAACACTTTTATACGTAAATACAAATGTAATCTAAAATTAGAATATTTTCGATTATGTGATAGAAAAAATGTGTAGGAATTTAGTGAAATTCCTGGTATTCGCTCTCTAAGACTAGATAGTTAATCATTTAGTATTCCTGGGTGAATAAATGTATATAGCTTATTAGGAAATTCAAGATTTCACTCTGTGAAATTTCAAAACATGCTGACGATGGAATGAATACGTTTAACCCTCCGTCGGTAACAGGAGGCGTTAAGGACCCCGGAGAAAATCGGATACACTATCGGTAACAGGGACCATTAAATGATCCCAAACTGAAATATTGCTATAAATAACAGAGATCACGCAAAACTTCAAACCAACTTGTTTACTATGTTCTCGACAAATTATGTAGGGCCTAAATCCGAAACGTATAACGTTTGTACACTTCGTGTTACCGACGGAGGGATAAAGCAGGGACCATAACTGTTATAACCAAAATACGAGAAAATTGAAGCATAACCGTCATATTTTTTATTTAAAATGATTTTCATTAGTAACTAACGATTGTAAGCGATTACAATTTTGTCTGGCTATCAATAATTATTTCAAACGACGAAAATTATTTTTAGAATCTCGTATTACCTGACAATAATCATTATCTATGACCAAAATTTTATTTAGAACCCTAACGTCTTCTTTTCAACACAATATGATTTTCTTTCTACTGAAATGTATGATTTTAAAATTATTCAAGCATCATAGAAAATTATAGTACAGTCAAGTCTATAATGCGATCAATTTGTACCACGTTATATGAAAACCGTGTTATAAGAAAATCAGAATTAATTGAAATCAAGAATTGTGTACTATGGAAACCGCGTTATGAGAAACATGGTAATAAGACAAATCAGATTAATTCATACCGCGTTATATGAAAATTACTGCCACGTTATATAAGAACCGCGCTATAAGAAACTCAGAAATAATACAAATTGAATGAATTCGTACCGCGTTATATGGAATCTTAGAAAGAAATAAATTGTACATAAATCAGACCTATATAAAAATTACATTCTCAAAGTATCAAGCTGCGATTGATACGGTTAATAAATAAAATTTTATAATAGAAATGGCAATGAATATGTAGATTTTTACATATTCGAATTTAGGTTTATCGAATATAATACATAGTTCGTATGATAAAATTATAAACTAAAAATATTGTTTGCAACAAAGAAACTTAATTCGATACATATTAGTGACGCATCCTAGTTTAAAATAGGATTCTAACGTGTTAAAATTAAACGGTTTATTACTTTGTTTTATATAATTATCTTTTGGGTGCCTATCAAAGCCCTTATTAAAATCTTTTCTATCATAAGTTCTCTTATCTATCAATGTTATTCCATATTTCTTCTGATTTATATTTCTTTCTGAAACAAATATTTTATTTTCAAATATTTATATGAAATAGCTTCAGTTTGATCAGAATTCAGATATTCTTATTATGCAGTTCATACATTAAGGATACCACAATTAGATTGTTCTATTATTCATCATCATTATTTTAGTTCTTAAAACCTTTTTATTTATATGAGCCCCACTTTGTCATTAATGACTTCTATGTTAATTTTAATTTCATTAATTTATAACATTTTTGTCGTGGAGATTCAGCACCTTTTAATTTGTTATTTTCGTAACAGAAACATATTTGTATTTGCTTTTTTATTATTAATAAATATGGGAAACATCGTTTGACATTTTACATCGACACTTTAGCACGTGGTTATTTCAAATATGAAGTATCTTCCCGCGACAACGACGCATAGTTGGTCTAACCGCAGCCAACTTCAAGTCGATGTCAAATCAAACATACCGGTGACACATGGTGGAATATTTTCGCGCATCAAAGTGGAACTTTCAAAGTCTGCACAAAACGTTCTGTTAAGTAGTGTTATTATTGATTGATGTTTTAATTGCTGCAACCGACCAAATATATAATGAAAAAGAATAATGCGCAGTATTAGGTATTTCATCGTAATATTGTAAATATAGGTTACTTTTGCAACATTATCGTAATATTTACGAATGGAACATAGCGTAAGTTTAAGAAATTGATGGAATTTTATCAAAATCCAACTTAGAGAACTAAACGATAAGGTACGATACATTTTATTTTAACCATTCTATATAATTTCAGCACTTTGGTTACTAATGACTACCATAGCCACTCTAAGAAAACTAACATGGCAGACGAGTTAATCACATTTTGGCAAAGAAATAATTATTTTCCTCGAAACTCTAATTTTGACACTTTCAACTTTTCGCAGATCACGAAATTTTGTATATCACGAAATTTTAGACAACTTAGGGAATTAAACAATGATCTACAAAATTTCGTGGTCTACGAAATTTTAGACAACTTAGGGAATTAATCAATGATCTACAAAATTTCGTGGTCTACGAAATTTTAGACAACTTAGGGAACTAAAAGATACAGTACGATACATTTTATTTTAACCATTCTATATAATTTCAGCACTCTGGTCACTAATGACTACCATAGCCACTCTAAGAAAATTAACATGTCAGACGAGTTAATTACATTTTTGCAAAGAAATAATTATTTTCCTCGAAACTCTAATTTTGACACTTTCAATATTTTTATTTTCAAATAAACTCTTCGTCTTTTCCTTGGTATCAGGAAGATACGAAACATTTTTTAATAGACCTTCACCGATCTAAATATGTAGAACTACATTCTCATATAGTGAACGCTACTTTATGAGATTATTCCCATGTTCTCATAAGATAAGCAGTAGGATATTTAAATCATATCATCAGATATGAAAAATACAGAGGTAGTACTGTGACCGAATATTAATGCGTGTTACTGTAATACGTATATATGTAAACGATTGTATGTGCTTTTAGACGACGACCTTTCGCCAAGCTGCGTTTCTGCTTTGGCAGATAGTACAACCAATTTTGGTCGGAGTAATCGGTGCAGACATTGAACTCACGCATTGGTCCTTATCCAGATTCGGACTTCACTTGTCGTGCATTTTGATGGGACTGCTGGTAAATTTGCCAAATTTTTATTCCATTCGATAAATTGTGATTTATGTAATACATAAATTTTGATTTGATTCGATAAATTATGATTTATATAATACATAAATTACCATTTTGTTTGATAAATTATTATTGCATTTTATTCGTTCGAACATCGATTAATTATGTATTGAGTGAGTACGTAGTATACTTGGAGTACCTGTTTACTTAAGATGGATACAAAAATTACAGTAGTAATAATAAATGTAAAGAAATAAAACTGCATAGTATCAAACTAATAAACTTTTACATTTCAAACTTTTGGTGACAATGAAAGACAAAAAGTATCTAAAATTTTGGTTTAACTAAAAAATGACATAAAATATCGATTTGACTAAGGTGCAGGTAATTTGTAATAGTGGTCAACTCATTTTATAAAATGAGGGAAGAACAAATAGATAATAAAATTATTTTATTCTTATGATATAATTAATTTATTTTTATTTTTATTCCCATTTTTATTTTATTATTATATTGCCTTTATATAATGGATCCTATTACCTATGTATAATGGGTTCTTGGTGCGTTTATGAAGTAAATTAAATTAAAATAATTAGAAATAAATATCATATTATAGAATAATAATCTTTGGTAAATATTAAATAAAAGAATTATTACGATTCGAATTATTCCAAATTATGTTCCCCTTCGGGATTCTAAGTTGGCAATATGACGTGTCAAAACTTTCAATCTCATATAACATTTTCTAAAAGAACGAATAAATAATAAGATTATTTTATTTTTATGATATAATTTATTTATTTTTATTTTTATTTCCATTTTTATTTTATTATATTACCTTTATATAATGGGTCCTATTACCTACGTATACTGGGTCCTTGGTCCCTTTATGAAGTCAATTAAATTAAAATAATTAGAAACGAAAATCATAGTATAGAATGATAATCTTTGGTAAATATTAAATAAAAGAATTATTACGATTCGAATTATTCCAAATTATATTCCCCTTCCGTATTCCAAGTTAAAAATGATCGTTTAATTTAAATGGAACCAGAGACCAAAAGTAATAGTTATTAATCAAAATTTAATCGAGACAAATTATTTATGAAATATCGATTTTTATTCGTACGCCATACTATTATTATAAAAATTAAAAATAAATTCTTAAAAATAAATGATCAAAAGGTTCCAATTTTTATTTTAATTTTGATTACGAAAAACGATTAAAAATAATTAGAATTTGTTTTCTTGGTTACGAGTAACTATTGTTGTTAATAACAAACATTGCTTTTAATTACGAATAATAATTATAGACGGTGGAAATTGTGTTTGATTAAAAATAACCATTATTATGACCAACAAGATTTCCTTTTGAATAAAATTTGTCCATTCGAAGCTTCGTTATCGAGAAAATCGACTTTGACTTTCTACCTCAGTTAAAGTTAAGTGCTCGTGTGCTCGGTGAATATTTAAAGTCGATTTTCTCGATAACGAAGCTTCGAATGAAAAAATTTTATTCTTTATTTTCGATTTGTTCTTCCATATAAAATCAGTCTCTTCTCGGTTGTACCACCGATACTGATGCATTGATGGTTTATTCATCTAAGTCATCGCAAAGTGCTCGCATACTCAGTAAATATTCAAAGTCAATTTCCTCGATAACGAAGCTTCGGATGAAAAAGTTTTATTCTTTATTTTCGATTTGTTCTTCCATATAGAATCTATAGAATCCATATTTGTTCTTCCCGGTTGTACTAGAGTTACTGGGACACCCTATATATTGGCATTTTGACTAATTTTATTATTTAACACGTTGACTGCCGCGGACTTTTTACAGGGTACGCTCAGGGGACCACAATAAAATTTCCATTATTCCTAATATGTAATGGTGAATTATCAAACAGAATGATGGTAACAAAAGATTTCGCAAATTGTTAAATGATTTTTACTTAATTTTTATTTCTCAATGTTCTTTATTTATTCGCGTTATTCAAATTTAAAAAAATCGTTGAAATTAAACAAATTATCATGAGTTTGAAGAATTAGTACCATCGATGATCGGTGACTATGGCAATCAAGGTGTCGATGTTAATCTCAACAGGTGCATTTTTCTGTTCCATATAGGGACGAAGCGTGGCCGCTTATTTGACGATGATGCGAACCCCATTCACGTGGAAAGAACGACTGTTCGTGGTGGTATGTTGGTTACCAAAAGGCACCATACAGGTATTCAATCGTTGTATAATTGGTTCCAACGGTATAGCGAAGTCGTGAAATCGGTTGTGAAATACAAACATTTTGAAAGACCGTTGAAAAAGCAATTTAAATATTTTGAAAATAATTTCAAGTACCAATCCATGCTGTACAATCCAAATACTGATAATGGTTTATAAAAAGTTGAAACTATTTCAATATGTTGGAAATATTGCACGGAATTTAATAGTAGCAACAGTATTTAATATAATAATAGTATTAGAATAGTATTAATATAATAATATTAAATGTAAATAGCAAATAGTATTAATATAAAAATATCAATATAATATGTAATAGTATTTATAACAATAGTATAATATAATAGTATAATATAATAGTATTTAATTGTAAGTTAAAAGTGAAATTTAATCAACCATATTTTTCATTTTAACCATTTGTGGATAGATGTTTACCATTTGTAGTCCAAGTTGCATTTAACATTCTGCTTGTAATTATAGACTTACTCTGGAACGTTGGTCGAAATTTGATTTTATTTCCATAATTTTTTTACCAATGAAACTGTTATTTTAGTGATTACAAATGCTTATAGAAATTGCGTTGTGATTAATATGAATAGAGAATTTATTACGAAGGGAAATACAATCAGTAAACCTCGTTTCAAGGACATTATAAACAAGAACAAGAAATTAATAAATCAAGAGAATGCAAAATAAATGGCACACAGACTACTGTATCATAAATAGCGATTATTTCATTATCAACAGAAACGCATCTACGTCGACACGTTTCTATCAAAATTAAATTGCAATACCAAAAATGTATGTTTTATACATCAAAATTAAAATAAAAATAAAGTGAAACAGAGTGTCGAGTCCAAATCAACATAAAAGCACCAAAGATTAACCCTAAAACTAAATTTGTAACATGTACCTAACTATGTGTACCTAACTATGGAACGTCTTGTGATGAAAATCAATAATTCTTTAATTACGTCTCTATCCGATAAAAATTGACATTCATTTTGTCAAAGGTAAAAATTAAGCATAAAAAGTCTGAAACCAATCAATCATTTTAATCTAGTAACAAATATCTAAAATCATAAACCATATATTCCATGTATCAGCGATATCTAGGGTTAGGTTAGGTTTGGTATAAAAAGTCTGAAACCAATCATTTTGATTTAGTGTCATTTATCTAGAATAATAAATTATATATCACGTATATCAGTGACATCTAGGGTTAGGTTAGGTTTGGTATAAAAAGTCTGAAACCAATCTTTTTGCTTTAGTGTCATTTATCTAGAATCATAAACTATATATCCCGTATATCAGTGACATCTATGGTTAAGTTAGATTAGGTTAGGTTAAATTTGATATCAATCGAGGCTGTTTCTGCATACAACCAAGCACGACTACGCTATATCATTCGAACCAGCTACAGTGATACCCGCGTATATGGCCACAGCTTATTCCCACCACCCACTTGATCTTCATCTACGACCCCTATCTATCAATGTCTCGCGCTTACGAACTCGCACAATTTATCTTCGATTGCTGGAAATACGTTCACCGCATATATGACCACTCTGGACATATACGCGGGTATCGCTGCATATCCCCGTATCTCGACGATAAAGAAGAGATTCATCCACTGAAATTTAAAGGCAGCTTTGGGACCGATGGCATACGAACATTTGCGGAGCAATGAGAACAAGTTGGAGGATATTAACGTGGCTTTGGACATCGTGAGAATATCGGTAATTACTATTTTATTCCTAGCACCGATTGGGTCCAGTTTGATCACCTTCACCGGCCCTGTTCTCCTCGAGCAAACTACCGTCGAGCAACGACAAAGAGCTCGCGAGTTGAGCTATTTGCGAACCCTCTCCCTTCTACCAACGCTGGACCCAAACATCGACGGAGATCGTGATGCCGAGTAGTTCTCGTCTCTCGTAGGGTAGAACCGAGAATCTACCGTGCTGTCGACATAAGTACCGAAAGTCTACAACCACGATCGACTAACCGAGTGGTGTTGATACCATCTCCGCGGCTAATACCACTTGCCACGACAACAAGCTTGCCAAGCTCGTGAAAAGCTTGCCACGTACCAGGTTTTCCATAGGGACCGCAGAATGCTCCCTTAAGTCTCTTGCGTCGAAGTGTACTACGTCTGAGCCTTCTTATTAGATCAAATGTACCTTTCTACTCGTTGCAACTGAATTTGATCCGCTTTATTATTTGGAGATAAATTTTATTTTCAATAATTTGGTAAAGTAAGAAGGATTTATTAATTATTCTTACTGAGTATAGATTAAGAATTACATTGCAAGTAACCTAACCTTATTTCGATATATTATATACATAGTGGACCACTTAACATGGCCACTTCGATCGTTATCGTTTCTCGTAAGTTGATTTTCTCTGAGTTTAATAACATAGTTTTATAAAAATTAAGTAGTATTATCTTTTGCAGTCTGTCATTTATGACAAAATAAGTTTTTATTGTTTCTCTAATAACTAAGTAATTAAAGATAATCGAGGTGGTCATGTTGTACGATCTACCCTATACATATATATATAGGATGTTCACGAAATTGGCACGGAGGTAATTCCTCGTGTAAAACTGAGTCGAAAATGTAGTATATAATTTTTTCGTACGGGTCTTCGTTTTCGAGAAAATCGAGTTTGAAGATTCGTTGGGTGAGCATGCGCTTAGCGCGCTACTGTTTGTGCTCGTAAACGATATCGGTCAGGAAGCGATGTAATTTTAACGGATAGTAAGCCATAAATTTCGATACCTGATTTATTTTAGTAATTTCCAGATGTTAGAAATTACTAAATTTTCGAATTCTTCCTCAACGAATTAACGAAACGCGAACTGAATATATTGCTCTTGCATCTTTGAACTCGATTTTCTCGAAAATGGAGCTCTATATGAAAAAGATTTATTCTACATTTTCGACTCAGTTTTACGCGAGGAAATAGTTCCTTGTTGGCTGTACCACGATTTTACGAACACTCTGTATAATCTTCAGAATCACTAATTTTCTTCAGCCTCTACGCATTCTTTGGTCCCTCCTCTGGTTTTATCTCCTTATATGCTTTTCAAACTAGAGTTGGGACTGTTGATACGAATCTCGATAAACATCGATGATATCAGAATGTCATCAATGATTCGATATATCAATTATATCGATAAAATATCGTTAAGTCTATTCAAAGAAAAAATTGAGATTATCGTTAAAATATAAATATAGAAATAGAATAATATAATTATAATATAAACCTATTTATTTATTACGCAAAGTTTCGTTCATAAAATATGAGATAATTCGAAAAATGTATATACATAATTTTCAAATATAAATATGAGCGATAAATTTATTACACGTTTCATATTAATTCATTTAAGATTAATATTGTAGACAATGAACGATTTATCGATAACAATTTATAAACAATAATATAAAAATGTGCTAACAACAATAAAGTTACGAATTATTCAGAGACAAGAATCTACAACGACTCTCGATTTAGTTCGATAATTCTACCCTTTTCTCGCAACGTTCAACGCTATACTAGAACACTTAACTCCGTTCTTTCCTCAACTCCAACTCCGTTCGACCCTCACTCTCAATCTCAATATGCCGACTTTCAATCTCCAACTGTTCGACTCACAACTTCAAACTGTTCTCCGATCATCCTCGGCGTACTTCTTATTTCTTCCCCACCGTGTACACGCTTCCCGATATTTCCCTTGACTCTGGGGGGCATTTACAGCCGCGTGAAACTCCTACCGTGAGAGTTGCAGTGTTCGAGACGCAACACTATACTTTCTATCGATTTATATTTAGGATAAAATATCACGTTATACTATGTCGCATGGTATTCGTTAAAACAGGCTAAACACATTTGAGGTGATTTTGGACAATTGGAACAATAGGTCGCAGTTTTCATTTACATTTTTCGCAATTGTCTGTCAATTTGTTTTTGACTGGTAAAAAGTCAAAGTTTCCAAGTTTGCTACCCTGTTCTATCGGTTCATTATTTACAAAATGCAAGTTTGCTAATAGTAATTCAAAACGATTACGGAACATCCTGCTGCGCGAAAATGGAAAATTGTAAGTAGGGTCCGTTGGCCAATATCTGACGAGTGGTGTCTGTATTAGACCCATCCAAACGTTCTGGCGCACAGACAGTAGGATTTGGGCCCCGCAAGAAACTCAATCGAATCGCGCTGGGCGACGAACTTGTTAACTCTTTGGGGCACGCTGGGATTAAAAGTATCCCATCTTTTCGATGCACCGTAATGCATGGTGGGACATTTTTAGTTTTGTAAAATTCAAACAAGATGAAAATAAATTTCGATTTACTGTAGTAACGTATGCTTTGTATCCAGGTGTGCGTCCATTGTATGAAATTTTCCGCAATATTCTATGGACTGTTTCGTTAGAAACAGTTTTCTTACAAAAATGCTGCAGCTTGACATTAATTCGTGGAGCACTTATTCTTGGATTTTGTTTCACATTTCGAACAATAAAACGTTCTTCTGATGAATTTAAAACTTTTTCCTCCCACGTCCAGGTGCGTTTTTAATTCTACCCTTATTTTCAAACCTTTTAATAATATTTCAGACGGTTGAAAAACTTTTGTTTACGATATTTCCAATTTTTCTATATGATTTTCCAGTTTTCCAGTGATGAATTACTAAATTTCTTGTATCTATGTTAGTTTCTTTACCTTTTCTCGCCATTGTAGAACGTGCATTCGAATATTTCTTTTATTAGATTTTAATTCCTCACTTGGGTGTTAACTGACTATTATAATACTTGTTACTGTGCCTGAATAACAGTGAAGAAAAGAAACGAATATCAGAATAGGCTGATTTAATTGTTTTTCGTAGAATGTATTACGTGTGCCAATAATTTTATGACGACAATTGATGCATGGAATCGTTTCGTTTCACTGTTTATAACTATAAATTGCGATATTATTCATTTTTTCATAACTTCGGGAGTTTATGGTTTAAATATTATGTTTTATAAACAAAAAAGGATTAACAAATATTTGATTATTTCTTTTACCCTTCATATTCTTACCAGTTTCTGCGTCTGCCAATAATTCTGTGGCTCACCGTATGTATAAATTTAATACGACCGCAAAAGTTTAATATTCCTTGTAGCAGACGTATAGCAGTTCTGGGGCATGTGCCATGGGAATAATGTTATTGATCCTGACAAATGATTTCAGATTTATACCCAATTTGTGATAGCCGATTCGCAATTTGTCTCCATGAAAATTACGTCACTGTGCCGATTCGTCCCTTGTGAGAATACGATTCCCCTGACCTATGTTTTGCCCCCGCAAAGACCTAGCAACCCAGCTAGCTCGTTTCTAAAAATAGCCTTCCATAACGATATTCGTCGATCTTCCATTTTTTCCTAAAATAAGATCCTTCATCGGCATTGGCCAGTTTCGATTTGTTTTTCTAAAAATGGCATCCCAAATATCTTTGGCAGTCTCTCTTCCTTCTCATTTACGATACTTATTGTTAGATGCTTCCCTGTTCTCTTCCTTACTTGCACCTCGATTTTCGATCCCCCCTATTTCCATCTTCCAGATGTAATCTGGAGTATTACTATTTATTCCCATAGCCATTTTGCATAGTATCCCCTCCCCCCCCCCCCATTCCGTCTATCACAGTTCTGCCTCTCCATCCCAAAGCTTGATGGCATAGGTTAAAATAGATTGGCAGAGAGTATCATACATGTAAAATCTTCTCCTGCTCGTCTCGTTCCCCACTCCACATTCGTCGCAACTCTTGTCTTCGTTGCCAGTATATTCATATTCTCGGAATATTCATGCTCTTTGTTGCGTACCAAGATGCCAGATACTTGTAGCTATTCCCTACATCTGTCTCTATCTTGTAGGACTCCTATCTCTGATTTTTATTTCTGCTCTTTCTTAAGAACTTAACATTCTTCTTAGGCCCTCCGTGTCCTTTGCAACCAGCACTATGTCCTCCGCAAACTTCAAAGATGAATATCCTGGTCCTGCCTAGCCTATACCTCCTATGTTCCTCTTCTTCGTCCCTTTTTCGAGGTCTTCTATGTAAATATCGAACGCATATAGAACATTTAGTATAACTCATACACATAACATTCGAAATTATAACTATCAGTGTAATAAAGTATGCACAAACACGAAAGTGTCACTTATTGCATACCCAAGGTGCTCAATATCTCAATTAGTCGACTATGGTCCATCACACAACTCTCGACTGCCTTCGTACAACACTTTACTTATTGACGAATTGATTATTAATAACGCATACACATAACATTCGAAATTGTAACAACTATCAGTGTAATAAAGTATGCACAAACACGAAAGATATATAGAACATTTAGTATAACTCATACACATAACATTCGAAATTGTAACAACTATCAGTGTAATAAAGTATGCACAAACACGAAAGTGTCCCTTATTGCACACCCAAGGTGCTCAGTATCTCAATTAGTTGATTATACCACTACGACAAACCTCGAATGCCTTCGTACAACACTTTACTTATTGACGAATTGATTATTAATCAATTTTTAGTTACGAATATCTAAAAACTGTTAAGTGTCTGCCCATGTAATCAAGGTCGGCGCGAGGCAGGTTCAGCACGTTCACCGGAACCCAGCCCCGTGTTTTGAAAGGCCCCGCGGTCTGCGAAAATTCATCAGACATTTTGCAAGACCCCCTGTATAGTAGATTGAATATTCGAGTGTGTGTAGAAAATACAATCGCATAACCCATTAATCGATTATGGATTAATTGGGTATGGTACAGCTTGCTGTACACTGACACGAGCGCAAGATTTTCTCTGCCATCTTTGCATTGAAATATTTCGTTGCAGCGTGTTCTAAACGTTGACATAAAAGGCTGATACGACTGCAACACGGGTGCGGAAGATATTAGGTGTTAAGGAAATCGCCCATTTAGAAAACACCGATTTTGATTAACTTTTTAGATAATGATGATACCATACCATTTATTGATATCATATCGGATTTAAACGTGCATTCTGGCTCCGCAAAATTTTTGAACCGGTCCCGCGAAAAGTCACGCCGGCCCTGCATATAATGGTATATGTTTGTAGGATTACTGCTAGATTAATCCTATGCAGGCAGAGAATGCGCGCCTGATAAACAACTATTCATTTTTAATAACAAAACAGATTTATTTGAACTAAAAATATTATTACACTGGGATTCTCTCAATTCTAACTCAAGCACTCGATTCTCTGCTCACTATGTCTCGACTACACGCATTCTGTCTCGCCCGCGCCGTTGCACCCTTATTTAGAGTTTAACACTCTTCCTTTTTATGCACAGGCTTTCTTTCTCCATCACTCGATACTGTCATAGATATCCTATTAAAATGATTCTTTCGTGCTATCGTTTGTTCTTTCGCCCGCATCCTAGATACCACCCTAAACGCTCGAATCAAACCCGATGCCGCTGCTTATTATTCCTTGCTTTTCGAGAAGTGGCCCGAACGTTCTCATGCATTCACTGGCAAGGAGAGTCCAAGTCCTTCGGGTCACCGATCTAGTTGAAACTGTACAGGTTTGTAGATATCGTTATGCCTTTTAAGAATATATATTATTATAGCCGCAACTACTAAATAGTTTTTGAGATATTTACGATTAAATTTTTATTATATTATTAATTATATATTTATTTCCAATAGCTCGCAAATAGAGTTGTGGCCTAACGGCGACATTCGAAAATTCCTATGAAAATATTTAATTCTAAACGAAAGTAGAACCAAAATGTGAACAAAAATAATGTGAATATGGGCAAGGATCCCGTTTATATAAAGCGTGCGTGAAGTTTGTAAATTAATTCCGTAAGAGATGGTAATTAACGGAAAACTATTAGCGTATACGGCAACAATTCAAACACTATGTACAATAATCAATAATAATTAATTAATTAGAGACAAATTTATATCCAAAATTATATTAGAAAGTTCGTTAAGTATCTGCCTTTACGACGCAATTATAAAAGTTCATAAATTAATCACGGATATTGAGTAATTAGTGAATTTTCCACTGCCGATTTGATTTATTAAAATATATTCGGAGCACATAACCAAAGTTAGTAAACTGACATCAGAGCCACCTATGATTTTAGACTCGAAGCTCCAGTTCCGCAACGAGAACATATATGACTCTGATGGCAGTTTACTAACTCTGGTTATGTCCTCCCAATATGTTTTAATATATTTTAATAAATAAAATCATAAAGTTCTCTACATTCTTTAATAAATTCAGCTAAAACAGCGGTTTTAGTTAGACAATCAGCATTCATTTCTTTATATGGCAGACGACAAATATGCAAGGGTACGCCTTTACAATGCAATTATAAAATTTCATAAATTAATCACAGAAATTGAGAGATTTGTTAATTTTTCTCCAAGTGAACAGGAGAATGCATAGGAAATGAGAAAAAATTGCAAACAGACGCTGGAAGCATTGTTGTGTCCATGCAGTTGTGCCTGCATTACGAAAAACATGTAAGTATTTATATTAACATAACCTTTAGTTGTAATTAAATAGCGTAAGTTACGAGCTACTGTTTTCCCACCTTTCATTAGTGATAGCAGAGCTTGATTATTGGACTCATGGAATATCATCAGTGTAGATGCCAAGAATTATATTTTATAGCGAGAAAAAGTTGCAGCAGCGATACAAATATGTCAAGTATGATATGTCTATTGGATTCTAGGTTGGCTAACCATGTGACATACAAGATGGAAATCTTTGATGGTCAAATAAAGATTCAGAAAATGACGCTGGTTTAGGCAGACAAAAAGGAATGCAATTAATTTAGGTGATGGCCTCTTATAAAAACAAGATATGCAGAATACAGTGAGATTGAAAGGTATATTGTATTCCTGATCTAAATAAATATTAATATCAGTGGTCAAAGTCAATGATCATCGCTAATGTGTTAAGTTCGAATAAAAGGACTGAGAAGAGGAAACACATATTATGCGGAATCAAGAAACAAAAAAGAGGCAGCATATGTATCAACAGAGAAAAATGTGTGACATCGACGTGGAAATATGAGGAACATTGAAGAGACAGAAACGAACACTTGGTAATAGTTATGAAAGGTAAAGATAAATCGGATATAGAGTCTGAATGTTGCTAAATGATAAATGTAGAAAATTAAATCTAAGCTCTTACATAGAGAAATGACGTTGAATAGTACTAATATGTTATATTTCAGAATGACAGGGTTGAGGCATATAAAGGAAAGAGAGAGGCTCCAATGAAAGCAGTGAGAAGAGGGAATGCATATTATGCGGAATCAAGAAACAAAAAAGGGGCAGCATATGTTTCGACAGAGAAGAATGCATGAGAAGGACATATTAATATAAGGATCAATGAAGAGATGGAGAATGAATACTTGGTAATAGTTATAAAAGGTAAAGATAACTTAAATATACTGTGTAAATGTTGCATTAAGGCAAAAATGTGTAGAAATATCTATGGGAACTTGGAAAATATAAAAGCAGGAAGAATAATGGAGCTGTGGCAGAGCATGGACTTTATTGGGCCAGTAAAGCAAATGTCAAAAGGAGGTAAAAGGTATGTCTTACCTGCTGATGATTTTTCGAGATAAGAACCATTTGGTTGACTGATTTATAGATGACTAGAGATTTGATATGAAATATAATTGATGAATGATTTTTTTTATTATAGGAGACTTACAAACATGAGTAATATTTATATACAAGGGCCAACCACTATGGCTAAAGTAAGTATAAGTTAATAATATTTCAATGGATTGTACATCTGTTTTTAGAAATATAACGTTTATACAATATTTACTTTCCAAATTTCTATATTAATATATTAAACTATTTCTAATTTCAATTACATTAATAAATAGTAAATTTTGATAAATTGGATTTTGAAAGTATTTTACATTAATAAAGGTAATATATTTGTCACAAGTAGGTTACAATGAAAACAACTGTTGGTGATACTGAGTTAGAATTATGAGCAAAATAAACTCCAAAGACATGTAGAAATTTTACACAATTATGTATGGAAGGTTATTACCATGACCTTATATTTCATATACAAGGTGGTGATCTCACAGGTACAGGAGAAGGTAGTAAAATATATGGGGAACCATTTAAGGTGAGACTATATTTAAAAATAAAATGAATTGCTTTTTTATTGAAAAACAATTATTGGATATATGTGTTTTAGAACAAATTTTATACAAGATTACGTTTTCGTCCATGAGTTTTAATTGCTATGGCTTATGCTGGAAAAGATGACAATAGTTCCCAATTCTTCTTTATTTTTAGTTCTACACCAGAATTGCAGAATAAACATACAATCTTTGGTAAAGTTACTGGAGAATCTATATATAACATGTTTAAACGTGAAGAAGCACTTGTCGATGAGGTAAATTTAACGTTTACAAGAAAATAGAACAAGAATTGATATCAGTATAATATTTCCTCCTTTTTTGTAGAATGATGGACTACTTTATCCTCCAAGATTGATAAAAACTAAAATATTGAACAATCCATTTTCTGTTATTACACCAAGAATAATAGTACAGAAAAGTGCAGAAGTAAAGGACAGTTCAAAAACTAAAACAGCAGTGGTAAAGTAAAAATCATATATTTTTGCAGAATTTAGGCCTGATAGTATTATTCTTTGTAATGAAAAATTTTGTTACAGAGACTTCAATCTTTTATCATTTGGTAAAGAAGCAGAGGAAGATGATGAAGAATCTGTGATATTAAATAAAAAGTTTAGTGGTAAGGGCAAATCAGATCATGATCATTTAACTGATCCAAAATAAAGCTCACAACCAGCTGTTGAACCACCTGGACCTCCAAATAAGAAAAGGAAAAATGTCTGTAATAGCGATTGGAAAAGTGATGATGAAGTAAAAACTTAAGAAGAATTAGAAGTTATAAATAAGGAGAAAGAGTTAGTTTATTGTTTCCATTATAGCTATGTTATAGAAGGTAGAATTTTTCATTGACTGTCTTATATTTATATTTTCCAAGTAATGAAGGAAAGGATAAAAAGTAAATTGAGAGATATAAAAAAAGAAACGAAGAATTATGTTGTTAATAATTAACGTGTATATGTGAAACTTCCAAAGTGAATAAAAGGTACATAAATATATAACCATCGTAGTTTCATTTTCTTTTTACCAAGAGCAAAATCACTCGCTTTCATCTGTGACTTAATGTTCGTCTATAATTAATTCAACAACTTTTGTAATTGCATCGTGAAGACACAGTCTCAGCGGGCCTTCTAATATAAGTCTGGATATGAATTCATTGTTATTTAATTCATTATTGGTGATTATTGCATAGAGTGCATGAACCATTGCCGAAGATAGTAATGGTTTGTCTTTCCATTAGTATAATGGAATAGCTAATAATTTCAGTTCATAAATTAATTATAGAAATTTGGAATTTTTCGCAACAGAAATATATCTATATTTGCATCATTGACGTTATTAAATATAAGAGGCATCGTTTGATATTTTACATCGATACTTTATCACATAGCTA
>NW_016909433.1:491848-492975 GCF_001483705.2 Eufriesea mexicana
GTGTCAGTGGCTCTCAGATCGTGCTGCGCAATTTACTTTTTTGGCTTCTATCTTTTGAATTAGGCTTTTCGAATCGGATTTTTCCACTGATTCGCGTAGAGTGATTTTTTCCTTAACGGGATTGGATATTCCTTTTCGGTTTCAAGCGTGCGTTTTCGAGAAATAGTGCCGAAAGTGTCAGTGACTCTCAGATCGTGCTGCGCAATTTACTTTTTTGGCTTCTATCTTTTGAATTAGGCTTTTTGAATCGGATTTTTCCACTGATTCGCCTAGAGTGATTTATTCCTTAACGGGATTGGATATTTTTCTTCGGTTTCGATTGTGCGTTTTTCTAAAATAGTGCCGAATCTGTCAGTGGCCGTGAAATCGTACTGCGCAATAGACTTTTTTGGCTTGTTTTTCCGAAATTAGGCTTTTTGATTAGGTTTGTTTTATATATTAGTGTAGAGTGGAATTTTCTGTAACGGGATGGGATATTTTTTCTCGGTTTCGAGAGTGCGTTTTCGAACAATAGTGCCGAATGTGTTAGTGGCTGTGAAATCGTGCTGCGTAATAGTGCATTTTCTTTTCTATTTCCGTAATTAGTCTTCTTGATTAGGTTTGTGCTATATATCAGTGTAGAGTGGAAGTTTCTTTAATGATATTGAATATTTTTTTTCAGTTTTGTGTGTGCGTCTTCGAAAAATAGTGCCCAATGTGTCAGTAGCCGTGAAATCGTACGCGTAATAGACATTTTTGACATCTATCTTCGAAATTGGGCTTTTTGATTAGGTTTGTTCTATATATCAGTGTAGAGTGAAATTTTCTCTAACTGAAATGAATATTTTTTTTCAGTTCGTTTTAGATTACGTTCCTGTGGTTGCTGTTGAATTGCTATGGCTAATGCTGGAGAAGATAGCAGTGGTTCCCAATTCTTCTTTACTCTTGGTTTTCAATTAGATTTGCAGTATAAACATTCAACTTTTGGTTATATTACTGAAGAAACTATATATGACATGCTTGAACTTGGAGAAGCACTTGTAGATGAGGTAAATTTAATGTTTATAAGAAAATGTATTAAGAATTGATATAAATATAATATTTCCTCTGTTTTGTAGAATGATAAAGCACTTTATGCTCCAAAAATG
>NW_016909434.1:0-361 GCF_001483705.2 Eufriesea mexicana
ATACCGGTCTCTGCGACTTATGCTGGGTTATTCTACGTTAGGTTGGGTTATGTTAGGTTAGGTTTGGCTAGGTTACCTTTACTTTTGTGCATTACGCTGCAACGCCGCGGATTTCTGTCTTCCACTTTACCCTTCCTTATACTGCTTGGCTATGTGGGTGTCAGCAATAGTGGCGTAGGGCAGTTAGGTTGAGTTAGGTTACGTATGGATATGCCATGTTTGGTTAGGTTAGGCTGGGATGGCTTTGACTTTTATGCTATATGATGCTATTTTCTGGCTCTCTGCGCTCTACTGTGCTCTAGTATATTCTGCTTGGCCATGAGGAATTCAGCAATATTGGTATCGGCACGTTATGCTGGGT
>NW_016909435.1:0-1604 GCF_001483705.2 Eufriesea mexicana
GTGGACGTATGGATGGATGGATGTACGGCAAGGTGGATGTATGGATGGATGTACGTATGGGGGTTTGTGTGGATGTATGGATGCATGTATTAATGGATGTGTGGATGTATGTACGGATGTATGTTTGGATTTATCTATGTATGTATGTATGGATGTGTGTATGGATGTATGTGTGGATGCATGAACGGATGTGTGCAATGATGAGTGTATGGGTGTATGTATGGATGTATGGATGTACGCATGGATGTATGTATGGATGGGTGGTTGTAAGTTTGGACGGGTTTAAGGATGTATGGATGAGGTAGTATGGATGTATGAATGGAAGGATGTATTGAAGGATAGATGTATAGATCAATGGATGTATGGATGGGTGCTTGTATGGGTGCATTGATGTACGGTTCGATGGATGTATGGATGGGTGGACGTATGGATGGATGGATGTACGGCAAGGTGGATGTATGGATGGATGTACGTATGGGGGTTTGTGTGGATGTATGGATGCATGTATTAATGGATGTGTGGATGTATGTACGGATGTATGTTTGGATTTATCTATGTATGTATGTATGGATGTGTGTATGGATGTATGTGTGGATGCATGAACGGATGTGTGCAATGATGAGTGTATGGGTGTATGTATGGATGTATGGATGTACGCATGGATGTATGTATGGATGGGTGGTTGTAAGTTTGGACGGGTTTAAGGATGTATGGATGTGTGGATGTATGAAGGTATGGATGAATGTATGTATGGGTGTATGTATGGATGTATTTATTGATGTATGTATGGACGTATGGATGGATCGACGCATCGGTGGATGGATGTATGGATGGATGTATGTATGGGTGGATTGAGGTATGGATGGACGGGTGTACGGATGTATGGTTGCATGGATGTATATATGTATATATGTATGGATGTATGGATGTACGGATGTATGGGTGTATGGATGTATGTACGCATGTATGTATGCATGTATGGATGTATGGATGTATGGACGTATGGATGGATGCATTGATGTATGTATGGATGTATGGATCGATGGTTGGATTGGTGGATTGATGGTTGGTTGGCTAGATATATGGATGGATGGCTGTGTTGATGGATGGATGTATGCATGGGTGTATGTGTGGATGTTTGTATGGATGTATGTATGTATGTATGGACGGATGTATGGAAGTATGGATGAATGGGTGTATGTACGGATGGATGTGCGAATGGACGGATGTATGGATGCATGAATGTATGGATGGAAGGATCTATGGTTGGATGGATTCATGGATGGGTGGATGAATGGATCTATTAATGGGTGGATAAATGGAATTATGGCTTGGTGGATGGGTGGATTGTTGTATGGCTGTGTCGATCGATGGATGTATGGATGGGTGGACGTATGGATGGATTGGTGTATGGTAGGATGAAAGTACGGATGGCAGTATGTATGGATGGATGTATGCATGGATGTTTGTATGGTTGTTTGTATGGATGTATGTATGTATGTATGGACGGATGTATGGAAGGATGTGTGTATGGAAGTATGTATGGACGAATGTATTTGTGTATATATGGATATAAGTATTTATGTATGTATGGATGTATGGAT
>NW_016909435.1:2516-10051 GCF_001483705.2 Eufriesea mexicana
TGCATGGATGGATGGAAGGGCATATATATAGATGAATGTATGGATGGATGTATGGATGTATGTACGGATGTATGTATGGATTTATGTATGTATGTATGTATAGATGTCTGTATGGATGTATGTGTGGGTGCATGGATGGATGTACGTACGGATGTATATGGGTGTATGTATGGCCGTATGGATTTACATATGGATGTATGTGTGTATGGATGTATGTATGGATGGACGGATGTATGGAAGTATGGATGTATGGGCGTATGTACGGATGTGTGTATGGATGTGCGGATGTATGTATGTATGGCTGTATGGATCGATGTATGTATGGATGTGTGGACGTATGGATGGATGGGTGTATGGAAGGCTGGAAGTACTGATGGATGCATGTATGGATGAATGGCTGTATGGATGGGTAGATGTATGCATGGGTTTATGCGTGGATGTTTTTATGGATGTATGTATGTATGTATGGTCGGATGTATGGAAGTATGTATGTATGGGTGTATGTACGGATGGATGTGGGGATGGACGGATGTATGGATGTATGAATGTATGAATGGATGGATGTATGGTTGGATGGATTTATAGATGGGTGGATGAATGGACTTATGGTTGTGTGCATGGATGGATTGTTGTATGGATGTATGGAACGATGGATGAATGGAACGATGGATGTATGGATGGGTGGATGTATGAATGGATGGATGTATGGAAGGATGTATGTACGGGTCGATGGATGTATGGCTTGATGGATTTATGGATGTATGGATGTGTATATGCATGGATGTATGGATGGATGTATGTATGAATGGTTGGATCTACGGATGGTTGGATCTATGGATGGATGGATGTATGAATGTATGGATGTATGGTTGCACGGAAATGCGGATGAATGTTTGTATGGATGTATGGATGTATGTATGTATGGATGGATGGATGGATGGATGTATCGGTGTATATATGTATGCATGTATGGATGGATTGATGTATAGGTGGATGGAAGTACGGATTGATGGATTTATGGATATATGGATGTGTGGATGTATGGATATATGTATGGATGTATGTATGTTCGGATGAACGTAAGGATGCATGTATAGTTGTATGTATGGCTGTATGTATGGGTGGATGGATGAATGGACGATTGGATGTACGGGTGGCAAGATTTATGTATGTATGTATGTGTGGATGTATGGATTCATGGATGGATGTTTGTGTGAACGGATGCATGGATGGATGGATGGGTGTATGGATGAATGTATGAATGTATGTATGAATGTATGTATGGATGTAGTTAAAGATGTATGTATGGATGTTTCTATGGGTGTATGTACGGACGTATGCATGGATGTATGTTTGGATGTATGAGCGGATATATGTATGGATGTATGGATGCATGTATGGAAGGGCGTATGTATGGATGAATGTATGGATGGATGTATGGATGTTCGTACGGATGTCTGTATGGATATATCTGTGGATGTATGTATGGAGTTGTGTATGGATGTATGTATGGATGTATGGATCTATGTATGTATGGATGTGTGTATGGGTGTATGTATGGTTGTATGGATGTACGTATAGATGTATGTATGGTTGGACTGTTGTATGGTTGGACGGTTTTATGGATGTACTGATGTGTGGATGTATGGATGTATGGATGGAAGTATGAATGGATGGACGGATGTTTGGAAGTATGGGTGTATGGGTGTATGTACGGATGTATGTATGGATGCGCGGATGTTTGTATGTATGGCTGCATTAATCGGTGGATGTATGCCAGGGTGGACCTATGGATGGATGGGTGTATGGAAGGATGGAAGTACGGTTGGATGTATTTATGGATGGATGGCTGTCTGGATGGATGGATGAATGCATGGATGTATGTTTGGAGGTTTGCATGGATGTACGTATGTATGTATGGATCGATGAATGGAAGGATGTGTGTATGGTGGTATGTATGGACGAATGTTTTTGTGTATGTATGGATATATGTATTGATGTATGCATGGATGTATGGATGGGTGGATGGATGGAATGTTTTATGGATATATGTATCGATGGATGTATGGATGGGTGGATATATGGGTGTATGGATTGCTGGATGTATGGATCGGTGTATGTGTAGATGGCAGGATATATGGATGGATGGATGTATTGATGTGCAGATGTATGGATGCGTGAAGATATGGTTGTATGGATGTATGTATGAAAGATTGTATGGATAAATGTATGGATGTATGGATGGATGTGCGGAATGATGTGTGTATGGATGTATGTATGGACGAATGTACTTGTGTACGTATGGACATATTTATTGATGTGTGTATGGATGTATGGATGGGTGGACGGAAGGATTGTTGTATGGATGTATGGATCGATGGGTGTATGGATCGGTGGATGTATGGATGGATAGATGCATGGATGTATGTATGTATGGATATACGAATATATGGATGATACGGATGTATGGATGTATGGATGTATATATCAATGGATGTATGGATGGATGGAGTAATGAATGGGCGGATGTATGGATGGATGGATGTATGGATGTATGTATGGATGTATGTATGGACGTATGTATGGTTGGATGGATGTATGGATGGATGGATTTGTGGATGTGTGGATATATGGATGTATGGATGGATGGATGTATGGATGGATAGATGTATGGATCAATGGATGTATGAATAGGTGCTTGTATGAATGGAAGGATAGATGGTTCGATGGATGTATGGATGGGTGGATGTATGGATGGATGGATGTGCGGCAAGCAGGATGTATGGATGGATGTATGAATGGATGAATTGTTGTTTGAATGGATGGGTGTATGAATCGATTGAGGTATGGATGGACGGGTGTACGGATGAATGGCTGTGTGGATGTATATATGTATGGATGTATGGACGTATGGATGTGCGAATGTACGGATGTACGGATGTATGGATGTATGGATGGATGAATGGATGTATTGATGTATGTACGGATGTATGGATGGATGGATGGATTGGTGGATGGATGTATGGATGGAGAGATGTATGGATCGATGGACGTATAAATGGGTGGATGTATGGATGGATGAATGAATCGAAGGGTGGACGTATGGATGTATGGATGTGCGGATGGTCGGATGTATTGATGTATGAATTTATTGATGGATGGATGTATGGTTGGATGGATTTATGGATGGGTGAATGGATGGATTAGTGGATGGGTGGATGGATGGATGTATCTATGGATGTATGTATAGATGTATGTATGGATGTATGCATGGATGTATGTATGGATGTATACATGGTTGTCTATATGGATGTATGTATGGATGTATGTATGGATGTATGTATGGGTGTATGTATGGATGTATGGGGGGTGTATGTGTGTATGTATGGGTGTATATATGGATGTACGTATTATTGTATGTATGAATGTATGCATGAATGAATGTATGAGTGTATGTATGGACATACGTACTGATGTGCGTATGGATGTATAGATGGATGGATGGATTGGTGGATGGATGTATGGATGGAAGGGTGTATGGATCGATGGATGTACGGATGTGGTGATGTGTGGATGGATGGATGTATGGATGTATGCATGGATGTATGTATGGATGTTTCTATGGAAGAATGCATGGATGTATGTAAGGATGTTTGTATGGATGTATGTATGGATTCATGTATGGGTGTATGTAAGGTTGTATGTATGAATGTGTGTATGAAAGAATGTATGAGTGTATTTATGGATATATGTACTGACGTGCGTATGGATTTACAGATGGATGAATGGAATGATGTATGGATGCATGTGTGGATGTTTGCATGGATGTATGTATGGATGATTGTATGGATGTATGTACGGATGTATTTATGGTTGTATGTAAGGATGTGTGTATGGATGTATGTATGGATGAATGTATGGATGCAATTATGGTTGTATGTATGGATGTGTGTATGGATGTATGCATGGATGTATGTATGGATGTTTGCATGGACGTATGTATGGATGTATGCATGGATGTATGTATTGATGTATATATGGGTGTTTATATGGACGTATGCATGCAGGTATGTATGGATGTATGTATGGATTTATGTATGGATGTATGTATGGTTGGATGGATGTATGGATGGATGGATGCAAGAACGGATTGATGGATTTATGGATACGTGGATGTGTGGATGTATGGATGTATGTACGGATGGACGTATGTATGGATGGATATATGTATTGGTCAATGGATGTATGAATGGGTGCCTGTATGACCGGATGGATGGATGTTTCGATGGATGTATGGATTGGTGGATGTATGGATGGATGGATGTATGGATGTGTGGATGTTTGTATGTATGGATGTATGGGTGTATGGATGGATGGATGAATGGATGGATGTATGTGTAGATGGCAGGATATATGGATGGATGGATTTATGGATGTGTGCATACAAGAATGTATGGATGGATGGATGTATGGTTCTATATATGTATTGATAAATGGATGTATGAATGTGTGCTTGTATGAATGGTTGGATGGATGGTTCGATGGATGTATGTATCGATCGATGTATGGATGGGTGTTTGTATGGATGGATGGATGTATGGCAAAATGGACGTATGGATGGATGTATGGATGCATGTATGGACGTATGTATGGATGTATGTATGGTTGGATGGAAGTATGGATGTGTGGATATATGGAAGTGTGGATGTGTGGATGTAGGATGGATGGATGTATGGATGAACGTACGTATGTCTGTATGGATATAGCCATGGATGTATGTCTGGATGCGTGTATGGATGTATGTGCAGATGTATGGATGGAAGTATGTAAGGATGTACGAATGTATAGATGTACGGATGAGTGGATGTACGAATGTGTGGATGTATGGGTGTATGGATGTATGGATGTATGGACGTATGTATGTACGAACGTATGTATGTATGGATGGACGGTTGTATGGTAGTATGGATGTACGGGGGTATGTACGGATGTGTGTATGGATGTATGGACGTATGGATTTACGTATGGATGTCTGTCTGTATGGATGTATGGACGTATGGATTTACGTATGGATGTCTGTCTGTATGGATGTATGGACGTATGGATTTACGTATGGATGTCTGTCTGTATGGATGTATGGACGTATGGATTTACGTATGGATGTCTGTCTGTATGGATGTATGGACGTATGGATTTACGTATGGATGTCTGTCTGTATGGATGTATGTGTGGGTGCATGGATGGATGTACGTATGGATGTATATGGGTGTATGTATGGACGTATGGATTTACGTATGGATGTCTGTGTGTATGGATGTATGTATGGATGGACGGTTGTATGGTAGTATGGATGTACGGGGGTATGTACGGATGTGTGTATGGATGTGCGGATGTATGTATGTATGGCTGTATGAATTGATGTATGTATAGATGTGTGGACGTATGGACGGATGGGTGTATGGAAGGCTGGAAGTACTGATGGATGCATGTATGGACGGATGGCTGTATGGATGGGTAGATGTATGCATGGATTAATGCATGGATGTTTTTATGGATGTATGTATGTATGTATGGACGGATGTATGGAAGTATGGATATATGGGTGTATGTTCGGATGGATGTGGGGATGGACGGATGTATGGATGTATGAATGTATGGATGGATGGATGTATGGTTGGATGGATTTATGGATGGGTGGATGAATGGACTCATGGATGTGTGCATGGATGGATTGTTGTATGGATGTATGGAACGATGGAAGTATGGAACGATGGATGTATGGATGGATGTATGTATGAATGGATGGATGTATGGACGGATGTATGTACGGGTCGATGGTTGTATGGCTGGATGGATTTATGGATGTATGGATGTGTATATGCATGGATGTATGGATGGATGGATGTATGGCAAAATGGACGTATGGATGGATGTATGGATGGATGGATGTATGGCAAAATGGACGTATGGATGGATGTATGGATGGATGGATGTATGGATGGATGTATGTATGAATGGGCGGATGGGTGGATGGATTTATGGATGTGTGGATGTATGGATGTATGGATGGATGGATGTATGGATGGACAGATGTGTGGATCGATGCAAGTATTGATGGGTGCATGTATGGGTGTATGGATGTATGGTTCGTTGGATGTATCGATGTGTGGATGTATGGATGGATGGATGTATGGCAAAATGGACGTATGGATGGATGTATGGATGTATGTATGGATGTATGTATGGATGTATGTATGGTTGCATGGTAGTGTGGATGTGTGGATATATGGAAGTGGGGATGGGTGGATGTAGGATGGATGGATGTACGGTAGGATGTATGTACCGATGGGTGGATGTATGGATGGTTGGATCTATGGATGGTTGGATCTATGGATGTATGGATGTATGAATTTATGGATGTATGGTTGAACGGAAATGCGGATGGATGTTTGTATGGATGTATGGATATATGTATGTATGGATGGATGGATGGATGGATGTATCGGTGTATAAATGTATGCATGTATGGATGGATTGATGTATAGGTGGATGGAAGTACGGATTGATGGATTTATGGATATATGGACGTGTGAATGTATGGATATATGTATGGACGTACGTATGTTTGGATGAACGTAAGGATGCATGTGTAGTTGTATGTATAGATGTATGTATGGATGGATGGATGAATGGACGATTGGATGGACGGGTGGCAAGATTTATGGATGTATGGATGTGTGGATGTATGGATTCATGGATGGATGTTTGTGTGAATTGATGCATGCATGGATGGATGGGTGTATGGATGAATGTATGAATGTATGTATGAATGTATGTATGGATGTAGTTAGAGATGTATGTATGGATGTTTCTATGGGTGTATGTACGGACGTATGCATGGATGTATGGATGTATGTATGAGCGGATATATGAATGGATGTATGGATGCATGTATGGAAGGGCGTATGTATGGACGCATGTATGGATGGATGTATGGATGTACGTACGGATGTCTGTATGGATATGTCTGTGGATGTATGTATGGATGTGTGTATGGATGTATGTATGGATGTACGGATGGATATATGTATGGATGAGTGTATGGGTGTATGTATGGATGTATGGATGTACGTATAGATGTATGTATGGATGGACGGTTTATGGTTGGACGGTTTTATGGATGTACGGATGTGTGGATGTATGGATGTATGGATGGATGTATGAATGGATGGACGGATGTTTGGAAGTATGGGTGTATGGGAGTATGTACGGATGCATGTATGGATGCGCGGATGTTTGTACGTATGCCTGCATTAATCGGTGGATGTATGCCAGGGTGTACCTATGGATGGATGGTTGTATGGAAGGATGGAAGTACGGTTGGTTGTATTTATGGATGGATGGCTGTATGGATGGATGGATGAATGCATGGATGTATGTTTTGATGTTTGTATGGATGTACGTATAATGGGTCGATGTATGGAAGGATGTGTGTATGGTGGTATGTATGGACGAATGTTTTTGTGTATGTATGG
>NW_016909436.1:0-22279 GCF_001483705.2 Eufriesea mexicana
GGATTTGGTTTTATTAGTGCGAATGCAAATGTGAGGTCGAGTAATGGCACGAATGTAGATATGCATGTTTTTAGAAGTGGGAGTGGAAGATCTAGAATGCGCGGTGTTGTGCAGTTGCTATGGATCAGAGTCAATATGTTATAAGGATGTTCAGTTTGTTATAGGAAGCGTGAGAGTAAACGATTATGATATAATGCGTGTGTAAATTTATAATTTTATAATAAATATACGATTGTTTATGTCTTTACGATCACACCCCACAATTAACGAGTGGGCCCGTGGACCCCATTCGGACCAATTTCTCAATAGCGATACGGTTTTCTGGGCACAGCCCTCCTCGTGCATAATAAACTCTGATAGAATCCGACATAATGCTTTCCGATTATTTAATCCCTCACGATATCTCCTCAAACCCTTTCACTCTTACAGACATTGTATGACGTCAAGCTACAAAATGACTACCGAACTGTGTACGTGATACAATATATCCATGGATTTCAAACCTGTTAGAGCTTACAATTAGAAAATTCTTCCTGAACGCATATAGTGCACGATATTATATTTTGATTAAATTTTTGTTACATTTAAACAAAAATAAAATCTGTTAACCCTTATCAGTCGTAAGTCACCTCTCGCGTGACAACAGTACTTTGTCACTGCGGTCAAGATGGAAGGTGTCAAGGTGTTAAGACGGAAATCTTTCGCATATTTACCGAAACCAGCTACAACCTAGTGAGAATCACGTATGAAAGGCTAGCATCCCATAAGAGTTAAATTAATTCGGGATAGGATATTAGCTACTCTCTTCATAACTCAGAAGCGAAAAGGTTAAGTCACACCGAGGTATCTACAAAATTTTCGAAGGGTGCGCTGCTATAATTTCGAGGCATTTAATTTTTCCAAAACTGAACACCCATCCGGATAACATCGCCGGCAAGTGGCACGGAATGATAAAATTCCGTGGGCCGGAGCACGCGAGATAAACGGTGCTCCAGGTCTCGTGACGCAAATTGCGCCGGCTTCCACCCCCAGGGGTAGAATGATCCATGCAGGATGGAGAATCGATATTCCCTGAAAGCTGAAACGCGGCTCGACGTCGATATTACGGCCGAGGGAGAGACGAGGATTCGATGGCTCTAGGATTCCAGTCCGACTGGCCGGGATCCTTTACGATCGTCGCTGCCGCGAAATCATGGCGGGGCCGTCTTAGGGCGAATCCGCGCGCGTACAAGCCGGATGGCAGTCGCGCAATCTTGCGCGAGTTTTTCTGGATCCCGTCGGATCGCCTTTCATTGTGAATTCGATTGGACGAAGGGGGATTCCGTTTGCTTTATCGCGACGCGAACAAGCTCCGAGGGAAATGCTTCTCTTGACCCGGATCGGGATCGAGATACGACATGGCCGCGGGATGATCGATCCCGGGCATCGAACCCGACTCGGCGAGGGAAACCCCGGCTGCAGTTCGACGAGAATTTTCCTCTGGGTGATCCCTTCGCTCGAATCTCGACGAGGATGACTAGGAACGTCCGACTGTGGACCCTTGGGTCCTTGAGAAACGAGAGAAAGAATGTACATCTCGATGTTGCAACGAGAAATTAAAATATTCGTGATAATGTAGGCTCGAGAAGCCTAAACGCGAATGGATCATGAAACAGAAAGCTAGAGAAAGTGAGTGAACAGGGTGAAAACCAGACGTCCACGGATGGGTGTGCGATGTTTTCAGCGAGGGTAGTTTTTGAGGACAATTAGAGAAAAAGAGAAACCATCTTTTCGAGAGAGGATTGTTGTATGAAGAAGTCGCGGGGAGAGTTGTTTAAAGTTGTTTCGCATTGTCTCTTATATATACATATATCTGTTTAACCAACAGCTTTCTTTGTTCAACCTCATTTAACCCCTTGCCTAACGAGTTAAGATTCACCAACGTGGTCTCAAAACGTAAACCGAACTGCTGAGTCTTCGAGACATTCCACGGCTCGGCAAATGTGTCTTAAGTCGTACCAATCGCACACGACTTATGTGAAGCACATCAGCAAACCACGGGCGTGACACGTGGTGTTTGGATTTGGCCCGGTCGATGTAGCACGTGCCAGGCTCGTTATAGTCAATTTCGACCCGACCGATGTACCACGTGCCTGGCTCGTGATAATCAATTTTGACCCGAAAACCTAACCTAACCTAACCTAACCTAACCACGAATTGAAATCAGAAGATATAAATTTCGATCCAAAGTAAAATTTGCATTCGTCAAATGCACATTGAAATATCAATATTACGATATTTGCAGCGAAGAAATATTAGGTTCTTACTTTATTCCGTGGATTTCATCGAATAATATTTTTATCGCGATATTTATTACGCTAAAGTGTACCCAACGAAATGACGTCAACCGATTATTACTTCCCAAGGAACTCGACGAGATACGCTTCCAAAATCACCATAAAAGTTTATGCCATCTCCTCGTTTACATCCCTCTCGTGATTCCCAGGCGAAGACCATAACACTCGGCGTGTTAATGGCCGCCGATTAAATCGAAAAGAGCGGCGTGGAGAACGATTGACCTTTCAGCAACGAAATGGGTAGCTACCCTGCGCAGCTCGTGGCTGCGGCACTTAGCGAAAGCCGCGCTTTGCACCCTCGAGAAAGCATCTCGAAGCCTTCGTCTGATTTAACCCCGGCCACGCGGGTATGTCAGTGGGATTAGGAGAAATTCGGCACTAGGAAGCAGAAAGGTCAGGTGACTCACGGTGGGAAGGGTGCCAGTGGGGTGGCGGGAAAGCGTAAAAAGTCGCGAATGTCATTCGCGATTGCCAGCGCGCGCGTTTATGATCCATTTTCGCGCTGCTTGGCGAATTGCCAGCTTTATCGGTAAGTATAAAAAAGGGAGAGGAGAGGAAGAGAAAAAAGGAGGTCAGAGAAATGACAGATAAATAAAGGGGTCGACGCGAAAGGGACCATCCACTTTTATTAACGTGCCTATTTACGACACGCGAAGATGCCATGAGAATATAATGAAAAACAAATAGCTGCACAGTCTCAGCGGCTCTGCTCGCACTCGCTCCGCGAAAAAGTATCGCGACGCGATTAAAAAATGGTAAAACGAGGCGAAACAACGCACGAGTTACCACTTTTATATTTATCGCCTCGCAGGCGACTGCGTCGGCTCCATTAAAAAGCGGTAAAACCGAAATGCACCGAAAAATGCTGCTGCGTCGTCGCGCTCGTCGTTCCGAACAGGGTTCTGGAAACTTTGTTAAACGAGGCGATAAAATACGAGAAACCTTCCTGTATTCCGGGCAAAGTAACTCGGCAAAAATTGCATCCTTTAGATAAGAAAATTTCGATTAAATTACAAATTATACAAACTTTACGCGCTCTGTTAACCGAAACGCGTCTGAGCTTTAACGCTAAACCTGTCGCTGTCAAATGATCAGTAAATGAAAAAGAATTATAATTCATAAAAATATAGAATAAAGAGAGAGATTGGAAGAAGATTATATATACATTAGAAAACAAAATCGTCAAGAAAAGTGACTAAGACGATAACATTGAATGCGAAATGTTGAATCACAGTTTTGACAACGACCATTTAGATCTTGGTTTAGTGTTAACTCTTTGGGGCACGCAGGGATTCAAAGTGTCCTTAATGCATGGTAGAACGGTTTTAGTTGCACCTCGAAATATTGCAATATTTATATTTCGTCTTATTTACATAAAGCAGTTGGTAACACCTTCGACAAATGTTATAAATGTATTCGCAATTTGCGTTGGCAACATACAACATGGGAGGGTGGAACTATTCGAGACCCACTCTATAACAAAAAATTAAATTAATTTAATATTATTTCTTTACGTTTTTACATTATATGATTCCTTTATTTATAAAAATACACCAATTTTGTTTTATTTAAAACGCGATAAAATTTCTATGCAACACATAAAATTTCTATTTTATTAACTGAAATCCTGTGCCACAAAGAGTTTACACTCTACAATTTGCACCCTACAATAATTTCTTTTCCACTCCTGTTTCCATCGATAAACTCGAGAAAGAGTAAGGTTAGGGTATAAATAAATCGCGGATATTTATAATTTCCTTTTTCCCGAAAGAAAACTTTCTCTCGTCAAAGTTCCTGACCGACTGCACGAGGAGATCTTCAGGTCAGAAAGAATCAATTTCGACACCTAGTCTAAGGTCCCAAACGAGACACTAGTACACTCTTCACCCCGTAAACCTATCCTAGAAACCGGCTAATAAATCATGTTCATAAATCACCCACGCATCGTTCTTTAAATGTTTCCCATGGCGGAGAAAAATACTGGGTGGAAGAACGAGGCTCGACTAACGATTCCCGCCGCGTGGAAATAATAAACTGGAAGGGAACGAAGCGGATAAAACAGTGGAAGGGTGGCCGAAGAAACGAGTCCTTCTCTTTAACAAAGCCCCGTCGTCTCCACGCTTGTTTACTACCACCCTCGCCGGCGACCTGGCAAAAGTCGAGCTCGCGGGACAATCGCGATCGATGTACGCCACCCCCGGCCACCCCCGTCATTCTCGTAGCCCGTCGGTATTTTTCTCCGCGGCACCCGCCACCCCTCTGCAGCCAGCTCGTGACCCAATTCGCGATAGTAGGCGAGCGTGCTTTCTACGTATCACGCGAACCTACCACCCCTCCAGCGCCGGCAGCGTGGGGTGCGCGCACCCCCGGACCACGCCGGGCGTTTTCTCGCTCCCGCTCGTCCGGATCCGGCGCAGCGAACAAGCGGAGAGGGACAGGGATCAAAGGGAAGAAGCTGCATTACCCGGGATAATCCTCTCGCGCGAAAGGGGTGAACCTTCGGACCCACGGCGAGGATTAATAACATCTGCAAGGAGAAATCCGCTCCTCGATTCGCGCATAAATGGCGGCCTTTGCCGGCTCAGGTGCCATCGGCCACCCTCTTTGGGCCTCTTCGCCACGCGATTTTGAAAGGGTAGTCATAGAGATTCTGGAATGTTTAAAAATATGTGATTACAGATGTGACTGAAGAATGGATTTGCAATTGATCTGTAGAAAGGTATACCTCGTGGTGAAGAAGAAAGACATTTTTCTATTGGTAGCGATGTTAAGAGTTCCGAAGCAATGGGGGCCTGGTTTATGTGGATTTGGTTTTATTAGTGCGAATGCAAATGTGAGGTCGAGTAATGGCACGAATGTAGATATGCATGTTTTTAGAAGTGGGAGTGGAAGATCTAGAATGCGCGGTGTTGTGCAGTTGCTATGGATCAGAGTCAATATGTTATAAGGATGTTCAGTTTGTTATAGGAAGCGTGAGAGTAAACGATTATGATATAATGCGTGTGTAAATTTATAATTTTATAATAAATATACGATTGTTTATGTCTTTACGATCACACCCCACAATTAACGAGTGGGCCCGTGGACCCCATTCGGACCAATTTCTCAATAGCGATACGGTTTTCTGGGCACAGCCCTCCTCGTGCATAATAAACTCTGATAGAATCCGACATAATGCTTTCCGATTATTTAATCCCTCACGATATCTCCTCAAACCCTTTCACTCTTACAGACATTGTATGACGTCAAGCTACAAAATGACTACCGAACTGTGTACGTGATACAATATATCCATGGATTTCAAACCTGTTAGAGCTTACAATTAGAAAATTCTTCCTGAACGCATATAGTGCACGATATTATATTTTGATTAAATTTTTGTTACATTTAAACAAAAATAAAATCTGTTAACCCTTATCAGTCGTAAGTCACCTCTCGCGTGACAACAGTACTTTGTCACTGCGGTCAAGATGGAAGGTGTCAAGGTGTTAAGACGGAAATCTTTCGCATATTTACCGAAACCAGCTACAACCTAGTGAGAATCACGTATGAAAGGCTAGCATCCCATAAGAGTTAAATTAATTCGGGATAGGATATTAGCTACTCTCTTCATAACTCAGAAGCGAAAAGGTTAAGTCACACCGAGGTATCTACAAAATTTTCGAAGGGTGCGCTGCTATAATTTCGAGGCATTTAATTTTTCCAAAACTGAACACCCATCCGGATAACATCGCCGGCAAGTGGCACGGAATGATAAAATTCCGTGGGCCGGAGCACGCGAGATAAACGGTGCTCCAGGTCTCGTGACGCAAATTGCGCCGGCTTCCACCCCCAGGGGTAGAATGATCCATGCAGGATGGAGAATCGATATTCCCTGAAAGCTGAAACGCGGCTCGACGTCGATATTACGGCCGAGGGAGAGACGAGGATTCGATGGCTCTAGGATTCCAGTCCGACTGGCCGGGATCCTTTACGATCGTCGCTGCCGCGAAATCATGGCGGGGCCGTCTTAGGGCGAATCCGCGCGCGTACAAGCCGGATGGCAGTCGCGCAATCTTGCGCGAGTTTTTCTGGATCCCGTCGGATCGCCTTTCATTGTGAATTCGATTGGACGAAGGGGGATTCCGTTTGCTTTATCGCGACGCGAACAAGCTCCGAGGGAAATGCTTCTCTTGACCCGGATCGGGATCGAGATACGACATGGCCGCGGGATGATCGATCCCGGGCATCGAACCCGACTCGGCGAGGGAAACCCCGGCTGCAGTTCGACGAGAATTTTCCTCTGGGTGATCCCTTCGCTCGAATCTCGACGAGGATGACTAGGAACGTCCGACTGTGGACCCTTGGGTCCTTGAGAAACGAGAGAAAGAATGTACATCTCGATGTTGCAACGAGAAATTAAAATATTCGTGATAATGTAGGCTCGAGAAGCCTAAACGCGAATGGATCATGAAACAGAAAGCTAGAGAAAGTGAGTGAACAGGGTGAAAACCAGACGTCCACGGATGGGTGTGCGATGTTTTCAGCGAGGGTAGTTTTTGAGGACAATTAGAGAAAAAGAGAAACCATCTTTTCGAGAGAGGATTGTTGTATGAAGAAGTCGCGGGGAGAGTTGTTTAAAGTTGTTTCGCATTGTCTCTTATATATACATATATCTGTTTAACCAACAGCTTTCTTTGTTCAACCTCATTTAACCCCTTGCCTAACGAGTTAAGATTCACCAACGTGGTCTCAAAACGTAAACCGAACTGCTGAGTCTTCGAGACATTCCACGGCTCGGCAAATGTGTCTTAAGTCGTACCAATCGCACACGACTTATGTGAAGCACATCAGCAAACCACGGGCGTGACACGTGGTGTTTGGATTTGGCCCGGTCGATGTAGCACGTGCCAGGCTCGTTATAGTCAATTTCGACCCGACCGATGTACCACGTGCCTGGCTCGTGATAATCAATTTTGACCCGAAAACCTAACCTAACCTAACCTAACCTAACCACGAATTGAAATCAGAAGATATAAATTTCGATCCAAAGTAAAATTTGCATTCGTCAAATGCACATTGAAATATCAATATTACGATATTTGCAGCGAAGAAATATTAGGTTCTTACTTTATTCCGTGGATTTCATCGAATAATATTTTTATCGCGATATTTATTACGCTAAAGTGTACCCAACGAAATGACGTCAACCGATTATTACTTCCCAAGGAACTCGACGAGATACGCTTCCAAAATCACCATAAAAGTTTATGCCATCTCCTCGTTTACATCCCTCTCGTGATTCCCAGGCGAAGACCATAACACTCGGCGTGTTAATGGCCGCCGATTAAATCGAAAAGAGCGGCGTGGAGAACGATTGACCTTTCAGCAACGAAATGGGTAGCTACCCTGCGCAGCTCGTGGCTGCGGCACTTAGCGAAAGCCGCGCTTTGCACCCTCGAGAAAGCATCTCGAAGCCTTCGTCTGATTTAACCCCGGCCACGCGGGTATGTCAGTGGGATTAGGAGAAATTCGGCACTAGGAAGCAGAAAGGTCAGGTGACTCACGGTGGGAAGGGTGCCAGTGGGGTGGCGGGAAAGCGTAAAAAGTCGCGAATGTCATTCGCGATTGCCAGCGCGCGCGTTTATGATCCATTTTCGCGCTGCTTGGCGAATTGCCAGCTTTATCGGTAAGTATAAAAAAGGGAGAGGAGAGGAAGAGAAAAAAGGAGGTCAGAGAAATGACAGATAAATAAAGGGGTCGACGCGAAAGGGACCATCCACTTTTATTAACGTGCCTATTTACGACACGCGAAGATGCCATGAGAATATAATGAAAAACAAATAGCTGCACAGTCTCAGCGGCTCTGCTCGCACTCGCTCCGCGAAAAAGTATCGCGACGCGATTAAAAAATGGTAAAACGAGGCGAAACAACGCACGAGTTACCACTTTTATATTTATCGCCTCGCAGGCGACTGCGTCGGCTCCATTAAAAAGCGGTAAAACCGAAATGCACCGAAAAATGCTGCTGCGTCGTCGCGCTCGTCGTTCCGAACAGGGTTCTGGAAACTTTGTTAAACGAGGCGATAAAATACGAGAAACCTTCCTGTATTCCGGGCAAAGTAACTCGGCAAAAATTGCATCCTTTAGATAAGAAAATTTCGATTAAATTACAAATTATACAAACTTTACGCGCTCTGTTAACCGAAACGCGTCTGAGCTTTAACGCTAAACCTGTCGCTGTCAAATGATCAGTAAATGAAAAAGAATTATAATTCATAAAAATATAGAATAAAGAGAGAGATTGGAAGAAGATTATATATACATTAGAAAACAAAATCGTCAAGAAAAGTGACTAAGACGATAACATTGAATGCGAAATGTTGAATCACAGTTTTGACAACGACCATTTAGATCTTGGTTTAGTGTTAACTCTTTGGGGCACGCAGGGATTCAAAGTGTCCTTAATGCATGGTAGAACGGTTTTAGTTGCACCTCGAAATATTGCAATATTTATATTTCGTCTTATTTACATAAAGCAGTTGGTAACACCTTCGACAAATGTTATAAATGTATTCGCAATTTGCGTTGGCAACATACAACATGGGAGGGTGGAACTATTCGAGACCCACTCTATAACAAAAAATTAAATTAATTTAATATTATTTCTTTACGTTTTTACATTATATGATTCCTTTATTTATAAAAATACACCAATTTTGTTTTATTTAAAACGCGATAAAATTTCTATGCAACACATAAAATTTCTATTTTATTACCTGAAATCCTGTGCCACAAAGAGTTTACACTCTACAATTTGCACCCTACAATAATTTCTTTTCCACTCCTGTTTCCATCGATAAACTCGAGAAAGAGTAAGGTTAGGGTATAAATAAATCGCGGATATTTATAATTTCCTTTTTCCCGAAAGAAAACTTTCTCTCGTCAAAGTTCCTGACCGACTGCACGAGGAGATCTTCAGGTCAGAAAGAATCAATTTCGACACCTAGTCTAAGGTCCCAAACGAGACACTAGTACACTCTTCACCCCGTAAACCTATCCTAGAAACCGGCTAATAAATCATGTTCATAAATCACCCACGCATCGTTCTTTAAATGTTTCCCATGGCGGAGAAAAATACTGGGTGGAAGAACGAGGCTCGACTAACGATTCCCGCCGCGTGGAAATAATAAACTGGAAGGGAACGAAGCGGATAAAACAGTGGAAGGGTGGCCGAAGAAACGAGTCCTTCTCTTTAACAAAGCCCCGTCGTCTCCACGCTTGTTTACTACCACCCTCGCCGGCGACCTGGCAAAAGTCGAGCTCGCGGGACAATCGCGATCGATGTACGCCACCCCCGGCCACCCCCGTCATTCTCGTAGCCCGTCGGTATTTTTCTCCGCGGCACCCGCCACCCCTCTGCAGCCAGCTCGTGACCCAATTCGCGATAGTAGGCGAGCGTGCTTTCTACGTATCACGCGAACCTACCACCCCTCCAGCGCCGGCAGCGTGGGGTGCGCGCACCCCCGGACCACGCCGGGCGTTTTCTCGCTCCCGCTCGTCCGGATCCGGCGCAGCGAACAAGCGGAGAGGGACAGGGATCAAAGGGAAGAAGCTGCATTACCCGGGATAATCCTCTCGCGCGAAAGGGGTGAACCTTCGGACCCACGGCGAGGATTAATAACATCTGCAAGGAGAAATCCGCTCCTCGATTCGCGCATAAATGGCGGCCTTTGCCGGCTCAGGTGCCATCGGCCACCCTCTTTGGGCCTCTTCGCCACGCGATTTTGAAAGGGTAGTCAGCAGGGTCTGGGGTACGACGTCGCGTGAAAGAGTTCGAAAAGGAGAATAGGTAAAATGATTTTCCACGGTGGAGGGGTGGAACCCAGGTGGGGTGTACTTGGTCAAGGGTGAAATGGCGGTGCAGCGTGGTTTTTCGGGGCGGTTTCGGGACAGATTATTGAGGAATAGTGTTGCAGTAGACGTAAGAAATTTATTACGTGACCTGAAAGGGTGTACATGCAGTGGGAAAATTGTGGAAGGAAACCCAAAAATCCTGGGTCAGTTGTCAGACATGCTCCCTGAAATATTTCTAAAATAAAGTCTTTAACACTAATGATACCAAGCAGGGTCAAACGACCCTTTTCAAAATTTACTATATAATTATACATTTATTTTTATTTCTCTTGCTCATCTGACTTTCTGAAAATTCTTATATTATCTGATCGTTTAATTTCTCGCTTTTTGGTTAACCCTTAACTTATCTTTAATTTAAGAGAAAAATTTTATGCAAATCTCACGTGTCACAAGAGGTCATTTGATCACGTATGGTAAGAATAGGTATGTGTAAAGTACCAGTACGTTTTATTTTGCCTACAATTTGATGTTTACCCAGCTCCTTCTAATTCGACAAATAGTTTGATCTTCTTAGGGATGAATATCGTAATGGCGGAATATTTTCGCGTATGTGAATCGTGACAGAAATTAGCTCTCGTGGATATTATGGAATATGAACTGCGAGTGAACGAATCGACTTAACCCATTTCGGGCTGACGGTATTACTTTCCGTGACGGAGCCAACATTCCGAGTTAACCGACTCGGTTAAATCCGTAGATCACGACACTCGGGGAGCGAGGAGAGAGAAACGACAAGGTTCGAAAAAGCCTTGGAAAATAGCCGATCGGAAGTTGTAAAAACAGCTTGAGAGTTACGCCGCGAGCCAAGCTACAAACCGCCGGCTTAATCCCCGGCTACGACAACGAGAACGAGCACGAACAAACAGGAAGCTTAAAAAAATACCCTTCTGCCGATTTGCCGTGAAAAAGTTGGGAAAGAGCATGAAAATCAAAGGGAATAGTGGTACCGCGAAGCGTTAAACTTCGCTAAACCATTCAGACCCGCTCTCTGTTCGGCCTGCTTTCGCTCCACCCCCTATCTTCGACTGGAAAAGGGGCATAATCCGCGTCGGTTGCGTGAATCGTCCGTTGCAGTGTGCGCGTACAAACGCGAGTCGCCTCGTAGCTCTCGGAAAGGGAGAAAAGCTGCAGAGATTAAGCTCTTGTTACCGTTCGCGAGGGGCTGCTGGGGGGTGGCGGCGCGGGAACAGGGGGCCGGCGCGGAGGGGAGGCAATTCTTTTTCATACTCACGAATCTGCCGTGTTCCGCCAGGCAGAAAGAGTATCGTTTGTTCGCGAACGCTGCGCCCGGAACGGACGACGAAGGGTCGGCAAGGGGTGGAACGGGGCGCGGGGGTGGATAAGCTGAAATGGTCTGGTGCGTCGGCTCTTGCGATAAACAAAGCGACCTGTCGCGAGGACCGGGCTTACACTTGTTTCGGACGGATAAGGAACGCTCTGATTTTCATTGAAAATTGATCGTCGTTACCCTAACTAACCCCTCTGACTCGAATATTTTATTCGCCTTCGTCGACAATCCGCCAAAGTTGCTGTCTATTTAGGAAAATTGTAATCGGTATAATTAAGTGGTGGGGGAAACTAAGACCATTGAGTATAATCAGTTAGTCAGCCTGCAAGGGTTGAAATATTATACGTATCTAAGAATATTAAAAATATATCATTGTACAAACGTGTAGGTAATTTGCTACCACATATACCATTTCCACTGTTTTCTTAACAACCTTTCTATTCTTATTTGACAAAGGCTGAGAACCTCTGCGGTGGATGATGATGATAGGTGATTTAGAACGAACTGTGATGGATGGAATATTTTTGGGCACGTGGAATTATTTAGGTTCTTTGAGAATCTTTTAGGTAATTTACTACCACATATACAATTTCCACTGATTACTTAAGAATTTTTCCATTTTTACTTTAGATGAAAACCTTTGCGGTTGATGATGATGGTAGATGATTTAGAGCGAACTGTGATGAATGGAATATTTTTGGGCACGTGGAATTATTTAGGTTCTTTGAGAATCTTTTAGGTAATTTACTACCCCATATACCATTTCCACTGATTCCTTAAGAATTTTTCTATTTTTACTTTAGATGAAAACCTTTGCGGTTGATGATGATGGTAGATGATTTAGAACGAACTGTGATGGATGGAATATTTTTTGACACGTGGAATTATTTAGGTTCTGTGGAAATCTTTTAGGTAATTTACTACCACATATACAATTTCCACTGATTACTTAAGAATTTTTCCATTTTTACTTCGGATAAGAACCTCTGCGGTTGACAACGATGGTAGATGGTTTAGAGCGAACTGTGATGGATGGAATATTTTTGGGCACGTGAAATATTCCGGCATTGAAACTCGATTAATTATTTAGATCCTTTGGGAACCTTTTTGGTACCTGCCTGGGTCCCTTCTTGGTACCATTCCAAACAACATCTTGATACTCGTGTCCAAAACAGCAATCGTATTCTTAGACGGCTTACGTGTATCGTACATTCGTCGAGTCAGTTCTAGAATACCCCTTTCGCGTATTATCGTTGCCCATCGATCTGCTTCTTTTTATACCCCGTGATCAGCGAACAAACCATCTCGAGCTGTCTATCCTCGATCGATGTCCGACATATTTAACAGTGATTCGCGTTTGCCGATTTTATTAGAACCTGTTGTCGCAGGCGTCTTCGTGAATAACCTCTGCAGTTCCTGATCGACTGCTGTCTTTTTATATTCGACACGAGCACAATTTTCAACCTCCATCTGATCGATCGACGCCTGTAAATGCAACACCGATTCCTGTTCCCCGCTGGAGGAACGAAATGGCTGTCGTGTCACGAATATCCACGCAAATATTCCTCGATCCATTCAATCCTGTGTCGTGCCACTTTTTTGAAACAATTGGAAATTCGATTACGAATATCTAAAATTTCGATAGGTTAAACAGACTAATGTAGAGTGACACAGAGGGACACAGAGTTAGAATAGAGTTGACAAAAGATGGACGTAGATGACATTTAATGGCGGAATATCGGTGTCCCGGAAGGAAGGAACGAAGGAGTTACCAAAGCTCGTACGTTCTTTTCCCAGAAATAAGTAACACGTTAGCCTCGGTCCCTTCGTGCATCGCAGAATTTTCATTTTTGCATCCCCTTTGTCCGAACGCCAGCTTGCTCCAACGATCGCGATGGAACAGGATTCCTTTATCCAGCGATTTAATAATGCAGAACGTGGACCCGTGGAATCGTTATTCGGGTCGAAAGAAGCACCAGCTCGCCGGCCACGCTTCGTCGCCGTTCAAACCTTTCGGCACATTAAACTCTACTTTATTTAACTATCTCACGGTTCACCGATTCATCCTAATATAATGAAGTTCCGAGCGACTTCGAACGATGCACGGCCGCGGGTCCTCTCCTCTAACGATTTCCGAGTAATTAGCATCTGGCAAGTCCCCTTTTATTACTTCTCGATCGCACGCTTCATCTGCAGTGCCAGAACTTATTTATTCCGGGGAAAAGACGTCGAAGCGTCCAGTCGATTAGTAGCGAGTGCTGCACGAAATTTTATGAGACTTTTCGGTATTTTTGGGGTATTTTTAACTTTGGTATTTTCTATAACTTTGAGTATTTTATGTGGATAAATTATAAATTGTTCTGTGGACAACCTTTACCATTGGGTTTCTTCGGTTTCTTTCCAGAAAATTAGAAAACAATTTTGATGGATAACGATAACGAGTGATGGATTCGAATTATCTTTTCTTAATAATTGGTAAAGAATTTTTCAATGTTTTATTCCGCTTAATGTCTAAAGGAGAAATTGAAATAAAATTTCCAGGGATGGGAATAAAATTGGAGTAAAATTTTGATCGCGAAAAATTGGAATATTTTTGGGTATTTTGGTAGCAAGTAGAAAAATGGAATCCTTAAAAAATTGAAATACAAGATGTCCCCAAAAAATGTGTACACACTTTGCGTGATTATCGCAATATATATACCGCCTTTGCACTTCCAGTATGTTTTCACATTTATGGTAGCATTTTAAAATATATTTACGTTTTTCAAAGTCTAGTCTAAAATCAGCCATTATTTTAAATGGGTTGTACCTAGGAAAGAAAAAATAAATTAGAAAGAATAAGGTATTAAAGTGTCTTTACGTTTTCTAGGACACCCTGTATTTTCGGGAACTATGAATATTTATTTGCGACGTGTATAGTAATAAAATGGAAGTGAAATATTACATACGTTAGTATTTAAAGTACCAGGTACCAAGAAAATTGAAATAAAATTGAATAAATTGCAAATGTCACGTAAAATTCTCAACTCTTGGGTTAAATATTTTAAGAATATCGTGTCAGCCAAGTCGAATTTTTCCTAGGGTATTTTGTAACGAGGTATCGCTCAGCCTCTGACAGACATCTTAACAATGGCCGGGCGAAATTTACGTAAATAATTGAAACGCTTTGATGCAGAGGCTAGTGATCGTTATTACACCGGTTCGCGATAATTAATTCGTTAATTAAATGGGTTTGGTACGCGGCAACGACTCCGTTTGATGTGGCTACGGAAACGGCAATTCCTGGATTAAATCCGGCCGAAGAAGGCTCGACGAATTTCGGTTCTCGCCTGGCAATTACAGCTCGTATGGAATATAGGGTAATATGTCGTTGTGTGCAGTTTAAAATGCAAATTCGAGTGATCTCGATGCCGCGACTAAACGAAACTTAAGGCTGAAAATTTAAATAAATTTAAATTAATAAATTTATATCCGGATAGCGTTACCTCGGAGCGGATGAATGCTGAAAAATTCAATCTATACCTGGACTAATAAACCCTGTATGGTCACAGGTCGAATTAAATTCTGTAAAATAATTTCACTGTCATAAATGCACACGTGTAACACAAGAAATAATTGGCTGAATTTGATGCAAAAATATATCGAAATACGTATCATGAGTTTTTAAAGTTATTTTACGAATTAAACGAAATAAATGAAATGAAAATTATCGTAGCAACTCTCGGTTGCTTGATATTCCTAAAAGCGACACAGAGTGAAATTGCTCACGCAAGGTACACCAACGCGAGGCAATATCCTTCCGTTGTGAAATTCCTACGTGACAGGGAAAAGTGGAGAAATTTAGCGTAGGGTTTAAGGAATCTGAGAAAGCCGAGAGAGCACAAAGCGTGACACATTTTTTCGACCACCTTGGCAACCACGAAGACATACAGCGTGCTGCGAAAAAGTGGAGGAGGAACGCGGATGTCCCGAATTTCAGCGACGAGAAACCACATGGTCGAACACAGCATGCTCGTAGCAAAATCTCGAATCTTGCTGGATCCATAGAACGCGGCGCTCCACTTTGCTCGAACAAAGCATCGCAGGCCGTCCCGTATGAAACAATCCCTGGTGCACCAAAGAACAGAGGCTTCTCCCCGATCAGTGCAGCCGGCAAAGAATCCTGTCGTGAGACGCGCGCGCTTTTGAAAGGAGCCCCATAAATGGAGATCGATAACGGCTTCTATTTATTTCCTGTATCCCCTTCGATTCATCTCGCGTGTATTGTACGTGAGTGTATCGCGAGCTGCAGGTTGCGGTGAAGGAGGAAAATTATTTTGTACGACGTGGAGGGTGGTCTAGCTTGCACTCTTGTAACTTCGATTACAGCCTCGAGACGTCGTGGAAGTTTTTAATAAAAGATCATGGAAGGACACGGAAGACTGTGGCGTACAAAAAGGATTTAGAAAACCAGGGAATTTCTATGGTGTCTCCTTTTTCCGGTGCTCTAACGAGGGTGCTTATTTCGATATTGGGGTAAACTGATTATTTTTGAAATTGGTTAATTAATTATCCGATCAAATTTAATAACTCATATCGATGTAAATTTTGTTGAGATTTTAATTTCAGATGATAAGAATAGCTAGCATTATGGACATCATCGATAACGAGTTTCTGAGAGGCCCCGAAGATTAGGGCTCGTAACTCCGACAATTTTCAATCTTTCTTAATGAAAAATGCAACACATGTAGGCAAAGACTGTGCAAATAATCCCCGCGAATTTCAAAAGAGAAGGTCTTAATGGTTCTTTGTAATAATTTTTCAAAGACATTGAAAATCAAGCAAGATATTGTATTGGAGCACCCTCTTAAATAGAATAAAATAGCAAAGCCAATTAATTCAAAATAAAATACCTGAGTAGTTGGAAATAAAATTGTTGAAAATAAGATACATCTTAATGTATTTACAAACATCAATTTCTTAGCAGAAATAGATATGTTTATTTCACGCTGTAAATAAAAATTAGGGAACCAAGATGAGTTGCAATTGCGTACCCCTTTTTCCTCCCTCTAGTTTTATCTCTCCTAATGTACAGAATATTAGAATAAGGAAGATATACTTCCCTAAGAATAGATTAAAGATAACTATAAAGAACGATAGTTATTTATTTTCACCCATAATCGCAATAAAAATTAATTTATATAATATTCAGAACCTACTTGATCCAAGTGATTCTTCAAAATTATAACAATAATATTCCCTAGGACCTTTTTCAAAATCCAAGCGATTCTTGGAAAAAATACAAGATGTTTCGTCACAGTTACCATTAGTTGTTCACCTCATTAGCAAAACAGGGAGACAAGCACATTTCTAATCTGTGCAGAGTCTCGGAGAATCCAGTTCTGATTTCCTGTTCTCCAACTCGTTCGTCGTTCTTCTAATCGGCTGATTTATTCACAGCGGTGAAAAGGGCAATTAAGCATTCCCGTATGCGTGATTTAACAGGTGGCCCCGCAATAATTTAGTCGGGAATTGGGTTACGTAAATGGCCGGGATAATTAAATGTGACAGGAGGGAAAAGGGTTGAAGTCGAAGGGGTCGGGAACACGGCGTCGTTTTATGATCCGACGTGTGTCATGTTTCCACGGGGACGATTTGCACCAATTTGAATAAAATTGGCGTTCATTCCGAACGGGTATCGAACAATGGTCGACGGCCCTGACGTCATGGCCGGATTAAAATAACGAGTCGGCTCCAGATGGGGTGACGGAGGATGGAACTCGAGTAGAAGCGAGATGTTCTTTTAAGAATAAATTAATTCCACGAATCGAAATTACGGAATTTATGTCAGGATATTAAATTGTTGACCAAATTGAATTACGACATCTACCTTGCATTCTTTTGACAAAATTGTGTCAACAGACATAACCGAATAGGAAATATTCCAAAATACATAGCATTATGGTCTATAGAAATTATAATTATACCATAATACTAGATCAAAGATATTAGATCAATTTATTAATCGATGTATCGATAGACGTTTTAAATAACAAATTAAAATAAATTAAAATAACAATAATTTTATAGATAAATTAATTCCAAAAATCGAAATTAGGGAATTTATGCCACGATATTAAATTGTTGACGAAATTGAAATACGACATCTACCTTGGATTCTTCTGACAGAATTGTATCAACAGATATAATCGATTAGGAAATATTCCAAAATACATAGCATTACGATCTATAGAAATTATAATTATACCATAATACTAGATCAAAGATACTATATCGATAGACGTTTTAAATAATTTTGTACGGATAAAATAATAAGTAATTTAAACTCGAATAACAATAGCCAAAATTAGGAAAGAAATAGCCGATAATTAAAGCCAAAAAGGATGGAAAATTCTAAATTTCATTCGTTCAAATTTTACCAGGGCAAAAACAAACGACACGACTGCCTGCAATTTAAAATCGTTATCGGGCAAAAAGGGAGGAAAAAGTATTCCCAGAATGGAAACTTCGTTTCAGATTCCATTGGCGCGTACTAAACACTGTTCAGCCGAAATTTCGAACATACGGATTCCTACGATTTCGTTTATTTCCGGTCTACTGAAAGGGGAACAGGTAGTCGATACACGTTGAAGGAAAGGCGTGTCCGATTCGGGGCGGGGAAAAACGGGGGAAAAAGGTGGTTTTCAATCTGCAATTCCGGCAAAGGAAAGAGGCCACAAAGCGATTTCTGCGAAGCGTCGATGTCGAACGAGTGAAATTAATTTCGGGGGCACGGTAAATTGTTCGCGCTCGCGGCTGCACCAGCACGCAGCCTCGGGATTAATTGCCGCCACGGGGACTATGGAACCATGGTGGCCGCTAATCTGCCGTTATGAAATATCTCGTTAGTATGTACGCGTGTACGACGGCCAAGCGCGATCATGTCCCATTCCGCCAGTCCGATGACATGTTCTTTGCCCGTACCCTTTCGCCGACCATTCGTTATCTCTAAACGCTTTACGTCTCTTGGCCACGAAGGATAGCTCTCGCTAAGAATCCAAGCTCAAAAACATTCTGTGATTTTTCCACCCCAATTTTGAAAAATAACACGAAACAAATAAAGAAATCGAGTATCGAATTAGCGAATCTTTCCGAATATACAAACATATTTGTAATTCCAATGAGGCTTTTGAAAAATTGTATAATTAATTTAAATTTTGCTTGGAACAACATTCGTTATCTCTAAACGCTTTATGTCTCTTCCACGAAGGATAGTTCTGTGATAATGGATACATAGATTTTTAAATATATATATATACATATTGGAACGAGTGGAACAAGTATGCATGGGATGGAAATATCTAATGAATTCAGGTTACTATGAAAAATGAGTATGCGTGTAATGATCGAGGTGTCGTGTGAATTGTGTATGTCAATGTAATGTATGAAAGAAGAAAGAAAAAAAGATAGTGATTTGACATACGTTAGTTGCAATTGAGTATTAATACAGAGAAGACGTGCGAGCATGCGATAGTGATAAAATAATTATATTCCAACGCAATATTTGTGTTTGATAATCTTTGTAATTAAATAAATAATTGTTCTTATTGTTATTAAATTTCATCTACCACTAACAAGCTCTCGCTAAGAATCCAAGTTCAAAGAAATTCTGTGATTTTCCTACCCCAATTTTGAAAAACAACGCGAAACAAATGAAGAAATGGATTATCGAATTAACGAATCATACCGAATATGCAAATATATTTGCAATTCCAATGAGGCTTCTGAAAAATTGTATAATTAATTTAAATTTTGCTTGGAACAACAATCTAACAAATATCTGGATTTCGCGGAGATTCTCATTTAAAGCTTGAAATTATTAATACACCTAAAACCACCCTAATAACACGATTACGCGAGGCGACGGTATTCAAAAAAGTGGATCTACTACCGCGATACTAAATCCGTAATTACTTGCCAGCAGTCTTTCCCAGCCACTTGATCAAGCTCGATCGAATTCCACCGGCGAGGTGACAAACCATTCATCAGCGTTATGACACCCTAACAGCGTGAAATCGGTCGACTAGGTCCGCGCGGCTGCCCGTGAAAACAAGCTTCAATTTCGCCAGCACGGAAAAGCGAATTATTTTGCAACAACGGCCGGATCTGCATTTCAGCTCGTCGACGTCCCGGAAATCCCTGCTGGAAACGTTGCACTGTTACCGGATGCCTCGAAACGTGGTCCTGACACGCGCTTTGACCTCGATTATCACGCGCGGAGTGAATTCAGCCGAAGAAGAACGGACCCCGATCGGACAAGAACCATCGTCGAATTAACTATCCGAATGGAATATTAATTATCGACTTAAAAGACCATTCGATACCTCCTGTGGCACCTGAACAAAAAGAATCCTCGTTCCCCAATAAAACGCGTGCACCGAATTAACTGCAAACCGATCACGACCGGTTCAAACGGATTAAAACAAAAATCCGCAAATCGATGGATAAAAGCGAGAATTCTCGACGAAGAATTTAAAATCCATCCTTTCGAATCGCGACATATTTAATATTAAACTATAAAATGCACTACAGGCAAGAAGAAGGGGTAAAGTGTGGAATAAAAATGGCGACACGTTCGCGGCAACGAAAAATTCCGTTTCCTCGAGACCGCGAAGGAAAGAAGGAGAAGAAAGAAAATAAAGGAAAAATACGATACGTGCTCGAAGTTGAAAAGCGAGGAACGCTGGAGGAAAAATGGCGGCGCGTGGGGAGGCGAGCGAGGGTGGCAGGGGTGGAAGTTAGCAGGAACTTGGCGAGTACGTTTATTTTCCATCTGGTGACCGGACCCGCATAATCTCGAATGAATTTTATCGATTGCAACGGTCGGGGGAGGGTCAGGATGGAACCAGGCGCATCGTCGAGCGCCAATACGATTGCTCTCGAATGTGCACTCGTCGCCATGACGGGGACGAGTTTCGCAACTCTCCACGCTTATCGCGGCCCCGTAAAGGAGCCCTGTTGGACTCTAACTGCGCAGGGAAACAAGGGGTCAGGAAATCGAGCGGCCGACGTGGGTGCTGGCCTAGCGGGCATCCGGTTCGAGTGCAGCTTATGCCTTTCTGCCGGCATCCTGCGCCAGGATGCCAGGGTATGACTCTGTTTCGGATCTGCACACGCCAATTTCAGGTGAACCTGGTCACGACGCACCGTTTTGGTAATGGAGATAAGAAGCTTTCGATTATTCGATACAGCATCGGGTTTTCAGTTTGGACGGCCGCGGGGGTGAGGGGGGTTAATGAAACCAGCGTGGGTCGCGTTGATAAAGATTGATTCATTGTCATAGTTGATGTCCCATTAATGATCGTTTCGTGCTTAATACGTTGCGATAAAACACGCGGAAATAAATCTGTCGGCTATCGCGCAGAGGCATAGTTGCATCTCGATGGAACATTTTCATTTTGCACGATGATCGTAATAGTTTGAAAGGTAATTTCGTGTCCAGGGGATGACGATGACATCGGGCACAGAAACATCCCAAAATGCGTCCGACTTTCACGAGATTTCACCTATTACAGGCCTATCTAGAGGCCTGGTTAGCTCAGGTCACGTCACAGTCATACAACATTTATGCTGCTGTATTTATCGCTTCTCCGATCTACTCAGATTTATTCGATCACTGCTTGTCTAGCTAGTCAGTGGTCCACGATGAGCGTTCCATTTTGGATGTTCCTTGAGACGAGAAAAAGTGGGGTTGAAGAGAAGCATGTTGGGGACCGTATAGGAACTTATTATAGAGACGAGGTTCTTAGAACGGTCCAATTCCGACAGATTGCGATTTTCCCGGTTATATCGTTCGACTGTACAGTTTGTCACCGGGAGATGGTTTCCGTGTTATAATATGTAGTTCCTCGTCACATCCTCCTAACATCGCGAACCTGTACAAGCCAGCTCTGATGCTTCGACGTGCATGCACACGGGCTTTCAGAAGGGATTACGATCATTCGAGGCAGCATTGGTAGGTAACGAGAATGAAACCCAATTTCTCAGTCTAATTCCCAGAATTTGTACAACTGTGCACCATCATGGCGGAACAAAACCCTCTACCAGACTCTCTCGTCAGACATAAAACTCACGTGTTCCATATCAGCCAGCATTCCTCTGTTTCTAATATCAGAAAGCATACCAACGCTAACGAGACTCGCTATAACGAAGTTTCGATGAATGCAATTTCGACCCTTAATTTATTAAAATTCGATTATTCCCGTGTTTAAATTCCTATGAATTACCGGGCAGCCGGAAATGCGGGAAACAGCGCGTTTCCACACCAACGACGCAAGACCGAATTTCCTCTTTTTCCTCGCCATTCGCCCAGCAAATTCAGCGTAACAGAAATTCCCCTTTCGACGAAAGCCAGGAAAATGGGTCAACGGGAAAGGGGCCATGCATTATCGCGAAGGGTGCGCAAGGTCGCGCTTTTCCCGCGAATAATTGCACGCCGGAATTCGCGGCGGCACGCGTTCCACGTTGATCGATCAAGTTCGCCAGGAGGAAATTTCGCTGCGAGAATTAACTTGGATCCGATTTAGCCCATTTACACCTACGCAGGGATTACATGCTCCACTGTATCAAGAGCAGATAGAATTTCAAGAGCGTCAAAAATGGAGACCGAGTCACGCTGTCACTATTAACTTACCAGCCTCGTATGGTAACTATACGTTCCTTAATTTTTTGATGAAGTCTAAATTAAGTTAGGGAAATAGTTAATTTAACACCGAACCAA